>NW_020439053.1:349569-350960 GCF_000699045.2 Agrilus planipennis | reverse complement strand
TTATCAAAGTGCCGATGGTTAAAACATAACTATGCATGCACTCAGTTTGATTTTAATAATTTTTTTATTCGCTATGTTTATGGTATTAGTCGTAATGCGCATAGGTCCAGTTTTTCATATTCTTTGATACAGTTTTTTGCGTCTCATAGAATTCCTAAGCGTACCTACCTATACACCGAACTGTTACACCTAACTACTCAGTGAAATAGCGCTAAGTCCTAGCTGCAAGACGCAAGAGTCTTGCAGGCTATGTCTTGTTCTTGCTCAAGTCTTGCACGGTCAGTCTTGGTCTTGGTCTTGCTAAAAATACGCGGTCTTGTTCTTGGTCTTGGTCTAGCAAAAACGCAAGAACAAGACCAAGACTGCAAGACCAAGACTGAATTTGGGCAACACTAATAATTGTGTGAACAATTGGTCTTTTGGAAGACAATTATAGAGGATTACTTCAATAATTTTTGCAAAATTTGAAATTAGTTTTCAACATATGACTTATAAGTATCAACCGATTTAAAAATAGGAGTTATACTGTAGCATATTTCAATCTAATTTGAAAACAAATTGACTATCTCCTGGGGATCATCAGAAGCAACATCATGGTATTTGATTCCAGAGAGAATTCTTGTATATCTGGATTTACACTTTAATAGGAACGACCAAAACTTCGGAGGGTTAGTTGTGATTTGTGATTAGGTTTGAAGTATTTAAAAATGTAACAATATTAAGGATGGATACATAGATTTACTTTTAAATTTTTAAAATTCGATTCTGAATTAACATTAAGGTGATTTATGTTAAAAAATAATGAATTCTGAATTTTTAAGATGATATTAACACATTTTTAGACTAGTATTAGCCTCATACAGACAAAAGATTATTAGAGCAGCCGTTCTAAAATCGATTTTAATTACGTTTTTATTTTAAATGCTGATCTTGTTGATTGTTGAAATTATGAGGATACAATACGAGAAGTTTTCGTAAAATACCATTTATTCCATTAAAACTGTTATTGTTCTTTTTTTTTCTAATTTACATTTCAAATAAAGGTAGCGATGTCCTATTCTAGTAAAATTCAGATGAGACAGTTATCGCTGTTTTAGCATAATGGATAATTTAATGTTAAAATTATGAGCATTTAGATTTCTTGGGAATCTATAAATGATAGGTATTCTTTGTTGACCTCGCATACCTTAACAATAACGTTTTAATTCTTCATTTTTTAATTTTGTTGGGTATACTTAGTGGTTTTTATTACTATACGAAATACGAGGGTGGATTGATAAGTTTCCGGCCTAACCAAGAGATGACGCCACTAGGCCTACCTTGAGGTGACATTCTATAGTACCATCCTTGGATAGCTTGTAGCTATAGTTTCAGCCCGATCTCCTTGCTAG
>NW_020439053.1:344555-347828 GCF_000699045.2 Agrilus planipennis | reverse complement strand
AAATAAGGAAGAATGTAATCATTTGGGTCACTATAGCCGGATATGATTTCTTGAGAATCAGTCATAATAAACGATATGTCATTTTAAACGGAGTCATTATATTCAAACTTTCCTATAGAGAATTTAATATGAAAACCAAACTTAACGCTGCAATTACTTTATATTAAGCGGTTGGTCAATATAGGCGGAATCATTATAAACGAATTCCATTGTATATAAAGAAATGGTTTCCGTGTGCAAAATATTGTATACTTTTAAGTAAATGTATATTTTTGCATTTCAGCATTTTAGGTACACTAAAATTTCAAGGAATCCGCAAATGAGCATTCTATATAATCCAGACCTTTATTTTATCTAATGTCAACAATTGTATTTAAACTATTATTAGCTCCTTTTTTGTGACGCTTCATTGAATTATCATTGTTTATTGGTGCAATTGAGCCTTTTGTAATGACTACACAGCTATTACTAATAATTGCAAATAATACAAATAACGGGGATCGTTGTATAGAGTCTTTCTAGGAATGGAAAATTGTTGAATTTACATATTTGCATAATTGCATTTACCGATTGATTTATATTATACATACTCACATTGATTTACCGGTTTAACGTTAAAAATGATATGTTTTACCTAGGTTTGTAGTTCAACTTCTTTCTACATTGAATGTTTTCTCGAAAATCGGATTCTATTTTCAGGAAAGAATTCTAAACAGCTCTCAAGATTTCTGATTAATTATAAAATAACTACGTAACTGTCACTAATGTGTGTTAGTTAGTCTTATTTAAAATATTGTTTTCTTATTCCTGGATAGCTGCAGTAGTTATCGATTAAGGTATTACAATTTTTCTACAATTTGTTATTTTACGTTTTACGAAAGTGCACATTACGTTTGTGATTCATAATGACAGCGGATGTTGTTTTCATGAATGACACTGAAAATTACTATAAACTTAAAATTGTATAGAATGTATTAGGTACGCAATCAGATAATTACAAAAGACGTTTGAAATGCCGCATTGTGATTATTAGTGAGAAACGTAGCATATTGTATTAGAGACAGTCTCTTGTAAGTGCAAAAATTGTGTAGTAATTTGAGGAAACTTCAACATCTGCGAAAGAGAAAATTACAGGATTCGGAAAAGAAAAAGAGAAAAAATGCAGTCGTTAGCGTTCTACAAAAAGAAGTGATTACTTAATACTTTTCTTGAGTTGCGCATCGCATTTTAAAAGACAAAGAAACTTCCGCTAAGTTTTCGTTTGCTGCCAAACACGAGCTGGAATATTACAACGTTCTCACAATTGAGGTTTAACGAAACTGTTCTTGGTTTTCTTGGTGTCATTGGTGTTGTTTTCGAGCTGAATTCATCAACTGACTTTTTATATAAAATTTCATATCGAATTTATGCTGACTCATAATTAATCTGTATACACCCATGCCGGTTTGTAAATCAGTAATTACTAGGGATGCACTGGATAGTGATTTAACGGGTAAGGATAATCGAGTACCCGGCATGAGTTGTACCTAGTACCCAGCAAAACTACTGCAGTTAATGGTTCATGACTTTGTTCTGGCAGGCTTTCCATTAAATACCACCTTCAGCAACTTTCTCAACTACATTAAGTGTTGTTTAAAATTTTAATCCTTAGTTGACGGATTTTCTATGAAAGGGTTGAGTTGAAACAGTTAAAACGAGCTTATAATGTTTACAAACACTGCAAGGTGACATACTAATAACTTATCATTAATTAAACCCTGATGTACTGACAAGGGACAAAAATTGTAACAGTTTGGCCACATTAATATATTCTTGTTCGTAAGAAAAAATAAACACAAGAATTATATCTAAACTATATAGCAAACGACCTATTCCAATAAAATCTTAATTACCAATTTCCATTAGGTTGGTTTTTTGTTAAACTTCTTAAATTGTTATTGCTGGTATTGGTTTTTCCTTTTTTCTCTGATAGAATTACCCGGCGTATTGTTCGGTACCCGGTTGGACCCTAAAAAAGTGCCGGATCCATACCGGGTTGAGATGAGCCAGGTCATCTCTAATAATTACCTACATGAAAATGTACAGAACTAGATAAAATAGTATAAATACACTATACACGCAGTAAGGGCGGATTGACATTATCAGTGAGTAATATTAATAAAATAATGAGAATTTATGTAATTTTTTTAGTGACTATTTTTGCGAGTGTTTTACAAACATATATATATGTACCGACATCATCAAAACAACATAATTAAAAATCGTTTCCAATATTTGCATAACTCACACAATCTGATTGAATTTAATGTTAAATTTATTTGTACGTAAAGTTTCAATTAACTAAAAAATCTGTACTAATTGTTACAATATTTTATGCACAGACCATTCTCTAGTATCCAATAAAACAAATTAATCACAATTTGTGTAATTCAAATCGCAAATATTGTTTTCATTTCATAAAACAAGGGACATACATAACTTCGTATCTGATTGTGACTATCATCATTTTCAATTACCATGCCCGTTGTTTTATATTCGTAATGTGCTTTCAAATATGGTGCATTATTAGTCAAACAGAGTACAATGTTACTTTTGGTCTTATATGATAGATTCAATAATGCCGAAGTCTTTGTGTTGGATTTCTGTTCTCGAATAGCAATAGCCTCAGGTAGAAACTGTTGAATGACTGCTAATGATTTGTGTATTTAGCTCTTTGTTATTGAATGGACCTCTGCAAGACATCATTCAGGGTCCGAATCATTCAGAAATGCTTTCGGCCTTTGTTTGCTTAATGTGTAGCGTTAAGAGTTAGGTGGTGATGAGATTAGGCTTTTTCTTTTGATCTGTACTTTTTAAGAATGGTGATTATTTTAAACGAAATTCTAATAGTAATAGTGTTTGTGTTAGGTATGCGAAATACAATCGTTCCATTGGGTGTTACATTTTAGTAACAACCTTAAATAAAACAGTTGGTTTAAGTTTTAGTAAAGCCCTGTTATTTTAAGTGAAATGTTATAATTTATATTTAATGTAAATTTAATACAAAATAATACCTTCAGTATCCACATTAAAAGTATTTAATGCAGTAGAAATTCTAATGTTTAGCAGTAAGCTCTCTAGTAATTCATAATAAAGTAAGTTTCCGAAAATACTACAAATGGCGCAGTAAACGCCATCTGTAGCACGATGCTACATTTTAGGATTACGTAAGCTCCAACAAGGTCCATTTAAATATATGGATATCTACTTGCTGAAAATCCCGGCGTAGCCAAC
>NW_020439053.1:331605-343927 GCF_000699045.2 Agrilus planipennis | reverse complement strand
CTGCCTGCGACGCGCTGATGAGATCCAAAAAGATCGAAATCGCGATCCGCGTCTGGCAGTTTCGACAGAATACAGACCACTTCGAATTATTTTAAAGTAAGTTTCTGTTTCTGTATGTGAGGAGTTAAAATTTTTGCTATTGAATTGGGGGCAAAACCGCTTGTCTTGCTTAAAAAACTGTTCTTAGTCATCTGGCTAAAAGCATTGGGTACTCTATAGGGCTAATCTGAACGAAACTGACTTTTAATAATACCCCTTCAAGTTTCTTGCAGATAACATGACTGTACTGGTACTGTAGAAGGGTTACTAAAAATAAATTTATGATCGTTCGAAGTAATAGTAGGTTGCTGCAACGACTAACTTAAATGAGGACGGAAGCATCCAGTTTTAGCTGTTCATTATTTTTATTAATTGTGTATATTAAACTACTTCCTTGTACTTTTGACGTTCTTCAAAAACTCGTATAAGTACATATTTATTTTTGTTGACTAATAGTCTTATGAAGGAATTTAAAAATATGTAATTTCTTTAGTGGATAAATTGTCGTTGTGTCGTTGTTGGTTAGGTACTTACTACATTTTTAAGTGAAATACTTAAAGAGTATTCTACACAACTCAAAACATTAAACAATTAGTAATTTTATGGCAGTATCATCTTTCCGACAAAAACACTGTATACGTTTCACAATTATTTATTAATATGTTGGTTTATATACTAGTCCAGCTAGCGAAAAATTTTGTTTAATTTACACATATATTTTTTAATTTTAAAAGGGATCCCTAGGTCATTACTGAAAATGGTCCTCCGCGTCAACTCTTACAAGCTTCTGGTAGTTCTCGACGTATATATCCAAATATTTTTTCAATAAAAAGCAGCCAAAAAGGGGTGGAAAGAAATGATCTCCAAACGACGTTTCCCCTTTTTGGTTCAGGGCTTCATCAAGGTAGATTACTTGTATTACGTATGATGGGTATAATTGTACCTTATGGAAGTCCTTGCCGAAGAATGCAGCTTTAAGGGACCACATCTCAAAAAGTTGAGTTTTTATGACTTTGCGCCCATTAAGATTTTTTATCTACACGTCAAAAACTACCAGAATCAAATGTTTCAAACAGTTTGACAGAGGATTAGCGGGGTCCTTTATTTGTTCTAACGGACCGTAATTAAAACCACTAGCTACATGTAAATTACCTCTTAAACATGCCTAAATATCTACATATAATTGCTTAATTGATAATTTCAAATACATACATTCTATTTAAACAAATAAATCATTGTCCTTTAAATAGAGTACTTGCTCGTTGTAGATTTAATGATATGTCAATTAGGAAATCTTCGTTAACGATATCTGACCCTAAATGCACTTCGCACACGTCAATCAGAGAATTCTTTCCCACTAGAACCTTACTACTCAACCCATGGTTCCTAAGCCCAAGGTGTAAACCAGGCTGCTTCATACCTTAACCTAATTTTCCCTAATAATTCTGTTGATGTGCATTTAGTCACAGCCTATACATGCTGCTACGATTCTATAACGACCAAATAGTGAGTATTAAACACGCTTAAAATGTTAAAAGATTGGTGGCTTTTGTTTTTAAGTAAATCGATAACTTGGAGAATGAAAGACATTTACTTAATGTTATTCTTTTATTAAACGTTTTAATCGTCAGCTTATTCCAGAATAGCCAATTATCCGCTATCCCAGGCAAGCAAACTCTACAAACCTCCTTATTATTCGTAGAACATTATCATATAGTTATATTATGCAGTGATTGTCGGGTTTCTGCTTTCTCCTATCTACGAATCTTCCGTATGACTATTGTCATTATGTATGCGAGCAATAATGAACATAATGTTATTAGTAGAGCGCCTCCAAACCGTTCGCAACAGTATATGTATACATCACCATTGTTAGCAGAACCAGACGTACTACACCGCGCGGCAGTCGAATTGGGACCCTCTATTAATAAATCAGACATACTGTCGCGTCGCCTCGCGTCGCTGCTGCTGCTGTAACCATAACGAAACCTTCGCTTAAACATTTCGGTTCGTTTGGCGACGCGACGCTGTTGTCGGCGGACGAACGCAATGCATCGCGATGGCCTACATTGCGCTCAGTTTGATAATTTCAACTCAGACATTCAGGAGATTACCATTCTCCCCCTATTCACTATCCGCAACTTCCCGTAAATTAGCTCTTTTTGTTTGCAGAAACGTCCTCTCGTTGATTTCAACATTTTACTCTGCGGTCTCCGGTTTCCCTCACCAAACACGCGGACAATTTATTGTTTTCCTCTATAGACAAAAATTAAAAATTGTTTCGTTTTGCATTCGACGAGCTACATTTCATTTAACTGTTTTCCGTAATGAATTAATCAAATTAGGTGAATTTTAGTTACTTATGCACAAACGATTATTTTAGAAAATACTACAAATGGCGCAGTAAACGCCATCTGTAGTACGATGCTACATTTTAGGATTACGTATTCTCCAACAAGGTCCACTTGTGTGGATATATACTTGATGAAAACGAATCCCGGCGTAACCAACCTCAACGTGATAGGCACGTTAGCTTAATCGAATAAAATAATTCGATGTGTGTCGAAACTGCCAGACGCGGATCGCGATTTCGATCTTTTTGGATCTCATCAGCGCGTCGCAGGCAGCTAACGTAATCCTAAAATGTAGCATCGCGCTACAGATGGCGTTTACTGCGCCATTTGTAGTATTTTCTAAAACGCACTGTTAAGACAGCAAGTAAAAGTTGGTCTGTGTTTTGTCGGAGCTGCCTGCGACGCGTTGATGAGATCCAAAAAGATCGAAAGTTTGAGAACTGGCAGTTTCGACAGAATACAGACCACTTCGAATTATTTTATTAAATTGACAATACTTCTATGTTAACTTCGATTTTGTTGAACGTATTTGATGTGAAAATAATTTTTTTTCTACATGTGTATGTAATAGCATTACAATTAGGTTTAGTGTCCGACAATTGAATTTAAAAATCCAGCGGCATCCAGTGCAGTTCTGAATGTGATTTTAGTTTTTTAATTAAATGTAGGCGTAAGCTCGAAAGCTCGTTTTTTCGTATCTATAAGTCGATTCAAATGAACACAGAATGATGATAAGCCTTCTCAACGACTGCAGGATATTAATCTTTACGTTTGATCCAAAAGTCATTAAAATTTGAATCAACCGATTCGAATTTTTGTTTTGGAGAATGAATTATATTAATATCGATCAAATTCTCATACTCTGGCCTGATTCTGTACCCAGCGAATATCCTCTAACTCCTCTTGAAAATATTCTTTTCATTGATGTTCAATTTACAAGAGGAAAACGTTCGTAACTTTTTCATTTAACGCGTTCAATGCAGCAGCTAAAAATTTGTTTTTGTATCGTTAGTGAAGGAATTTTGCCTTTACCTGTAAACAACGCGGTTGTTCTTTTCCTTAAGCATCTGCTAATTACGTTGAGTTTATCGAATACATGGGACAAATAAGTCAATTTCATTATCCATTTCACGTCATACAACAGTTCGACATGGCCATCGGACGTAAAAATTGGTTGCCAAGACATTACCTCTCGAAAGCCATATCACTTCCGCGTGTAGAAGGAATGATTGATGCTGAATTCTCATATCTTCGCCACTTTAGTTTTTTAGTTTTTTGTGTTGCAGTTAAAGGACTAATTAACAAATTAAACACTAAATAATAAGACAATAATAACAGCAATTTATTTATAAACTTAACGATGAAAAATGAAAATGCGAAAAAGATGAGACTGCAATTCCAAGGAAAGCCAAGGATCAACTGACTATTTTAAAAAATAATGGTTTTTGGAAAAACTATAAAAGAGAACCTATATTTCGTTTATTTTCTGTAGCGATGTGACCTTTAGTTTGACTGGCGCAAAGTAGAAAAGAACAGCACTAGGCCAGAAAAGAAAGGAGACAACTCTCGGCCAAACTCTTAACCGGTGAGGAGCGTATAATCCGTACAGTACTGCACGGAAAAATTGACCATTTTATCCACTAAAATTGCATTGCTCAAATGTGCTGCTATTGGTACAAATTACTACTGAAAATATCAACGAGATGTTTATTTATATTTGAAGACATACTAAAGGCTTTAACGCTTGTTTTCGACTCGCACTACTATTCATGATTGAACAAAACTTTTGGCAGGTACTGTATAAAAAAGTATGTTTAATGAACAAGAGTCGAGAGTATAATGAGCTTTTTTCTCTCTACCTACGATTTTGCAAGCTCGCATCCAAGACATTGGAAGGGGCACATCGCTAGAGAAAGTAAATGAAGTATAACAGCTGACAGATGAAAGGAGGGTACCAATAGGGTGGTAACAAAGTTGGAAAATACTGCAGTTAAGAAATATTAAGAATTTGAATTTAGTCCCAAAACACCGAAGAAACCCATCGTAAAAATGTAATTAACAGGAAATGAAGGGTACAGACGTCGTGCTGTTAGTACACGAAAGATGAAATGTTACAGGAATTACAGGAAATAGATTAATGCTAAAGAATTCCTTTGCAACATTTACCTGTTACTTGACATACAATCGAATACAGTACGTATTGAATTGCAAATAATAATCATTTATTGCCGTTATTTGCAATAAAAAATGAGAGAAAAATCTTGAATAAAATTTATGTAGCGTCTTAATTGCTTTTGCTTAATGCCTTATTAATAGCAAAATTAAAAGTATAGATACATATAAACGTTTATATAAAACTGGTATAAAACGTGAGTCATTAAGCTTAATGGCATACTTTTAATTGTATTGATCCTCAATTAAGATATGATAGAAGACATTAGCAGCAGCTCGTAAATTTTAAAAGGACCAGTGCTTTCATCGTTACCGATTAAGAAAATGAATGTGGCTTGTCAGTTGAATATTGTGGGCGTAATCTTTGAAAAGGACGAAGCAATAATGAGGGATTTGTAAAAAATTATTAAAAGTTAAAAAGGATTTTAAACACTTATTAATACGTCTACGATAACTTTTAAGTAGAATTTTGGTAGCACAGTAATTTTTCTCCTCTGCAATTTTTAATCAAGATTTTATATTTCAAAATGGGATTTCTTAAATTATGTAAAGTTCATAGCTCGTATCTAAATCAAAATAGATATAATGTTAACGAAGGACTTCAGATTTAGGATCATTTTTCTCTACTCCTTGTATTCACAATGGATCAATTATGACTTCCATTTTTCTTATCACAAACTCAGTATAAATAACTAGAGAAGTGAAAGAAGTGGTATTAGAAGAGTTGGAGATAGAAAAGCGTGTAGAGAAGCAAACAGAAGAACAAAAGAAATGAATAAGGAGAATGGAAATTGAGTTAGAAAAGAAAAGAAGAGAAGAAAAGGAACGAAACATAATAATATTAGGAATAGAGTTAGAAGGGAACAAGGAAAAGAGAGATTTGGAAAGGGTTATAAAAGAGAAGATTTCATTGAAAGTGGAGGTAATGGAGGTATGAAAACTTAAAAAGAAAATATATGGGGCAAAAATGGAGAAGTGGAAAGAAAAAATGTATATAAATAGAAATGATAGAAGACTGAAAAGGACAGAGGTATATAGAAGAGATGACATGACCATGGAAGAGAGAAGATAAAAGTAAAAGAGGAGAAAGAAAAAAAAGGAGAGAAGGTAATCAAGGTACGATATAAGAAAATAATAATAGATGGGATATGGGATGAAGAAGAAGAATTGGTTAAAGGAGAAGGAAAATGGACATTTAGTGGGGAACAGGCGGGTTTGCGGGGGGAATGATGGGAGAAAGAACAGTTTGGCTTTTTATGAGGGAACATGAAATAGTTTTTTTTAAGTGGGATATGGATGGAACATAAGAATGTTGTAGAAGTATGAAGGAAACTGGATATAAATTATAACTGAGATATATTTGAGACAATTAGGGTGGGAAAAAAGGGAGGGATGATTGTAGGGTTAAAGAATTGTAAAAGCAAATGAAAAGGAATTTGATAGGGAAATAGTAATGATAGAAGGTTTAGGCAAGGGAGAGAAAGAGTGGGTGATATTTTTCCCTTATATCACGGAGGAAAAAGATAGAAAGTTGGAGATAATAGAGAATGTAAGAGATAGTAGTGTAATGTTAAATCTATTACAATAAATATATACTAAAATAACTAAAGGACTAGTTCTACTACAAAAACATAATTTTTGGATACCAAAACTCGTAACGTTATTTTTGCGATCTTATAATGTGGGTTTTTTGTATAAAAATAAATAGAAAAATATCCATAAAAAACAATTACTTATCATCAATAAAAAGAGACTTTTCTTCATGGTCTTCCCATAGTAAATGCACTGAAGGCCCCCAACTACAACCTAAATTATATTATTTGTTCAGTGTTAGGCTTAATGTGATACTTAAGTTCAGTTATTTTTTAAATATTGCCGGTGAAAAAAAAATTTGCAATCTTGAGGGTATAGGGATCTTCCTGAAATCAAATTTTTTTATTGATTTAATTTGCTAAATTTTTACTAAATGCTAAATAATATGAAAAAATAAATGCTGATTGTCATGTCATTTAAAAAAAGGGTATTGATAGAGGTGGTTTTAATGGAAAAGGGGATAAACAGCAACGCAAGCATGTTAATAAGACTTGAAATGAGGATGTAGAGTCTGAGTGGCAAGTAATCAATCACGTAGGATATCTGCAGCGTCAACTAGCTTAACGGAAATGAAATCGGCGGGCAAATTTAATGAATTCGGGATCTAATCAGATTATCTAGTCTTATAGGCAACGAGAACCTCACTCGGATACAATGCTGACCACAATAGGTAATGGTATTGTTTAAAAGAATTTCAGTATTGATACCGTTTCACATGGAATTACGTTAGTTATTATTTTATGGTAACTAAAGAAAATATGTCCATTTCAGAGAAAAACACACAGTTTATTTTCACGAGATATAATTTAGAAGAGCTGTAACAATGTTTTGATTTTCAATCGTTTTTAAAGTGTACAAAGAAGAACTATTTTTGATTACATCTTGTGAAAATACGATGGAATTCGTTTATTATGGCTTGCCCATATTGATCAACCGCGCATATAAAGTAACTGCAGTGTTAAATTTGGTTTTGATATTAAATTCTCTATAGGAAAGTTCGGATATAATGACTCCGTTTAAAATGACATATCGTATATTATGACTGATTATCAAGAAATCATATTCGGCTATAGTGACCCAAATGATTTATAATAACGTCTTCGCTCATTTTTCTGACCCTAACCAAAATAGAAAGAGACTATCCTTTTTATGACGCCCGCTTAGTATGACGTGTTTGTCATTTCCCTTCGATGTCATTATAAGCGGATTCTACTGTAAACTGATGTTCTTCCCAAATCGCCTTACCACACTTTTCAATGAAAGTACCGCCCTTTTTGGAAATCTCTAATGTTAATATAAACTTTATGAAGATTAAACAATTTTATAATACCCAATAGGAAAATTGTTTATTAATTTTTAACATTTATCAAAATAAGTTCTAACTAATAAAAAGAGGAAAGCCTTGAAATAATACTCAATATGTAAACGTTATCAGTGACTTGCGCAGAAGGTTTTCTTTTTGACTGTAAATGAACTATTACATTTATTATTTATTCATAAATAGACTTCCCCAAGGTATTTTTAATTGTTAGATAATAACAACAATTGTATTAAATAATCGACTTGAAATTAAATACGTTTGAACATGTTTCAATAGCATATGGACAGACTCAAAATCAAACATATTTTCAGTGGGAACTTTCTTTATGATGACATATAAATTTGCATATGTTCTATATACAATTTTATGTTTATGGTGATTACATTTTAAGTGCTGTATAATAATTAAAAAGAGGAGGAAAGCGCGGAATGTGTAATTTTGGTTTTATTAACAATTCAAAGTTCTTTTTTTTGTAACTCTGTTAATAATTTTCTTCGTTAAGCCCCTATTCCATTAGCAGTTGTTTCTCTTGATTCAGTACTAAATGTTATGTACTTTATCTCTTGCATATTACTTCTAACCTGATGATAAAGCAGACTGTAATGTTTACGAAATGTTGGCAGGCGTCCAAAAACGTTCCCATCCGGAAGACTAAACTGTATAGGTGTTTTTATTTCATTATAAAACTACTACAAAAAAGATGATTAATCGGGGGAAAAATAATCAAAACTTTTACTCCTTAGAGTCAAATTGAAACGTTATCATTAATGATTATATTATCGTTGCATTGTTACTGCTTTGTCAATTCTTTAAAGTCAATTTAAAGTATCAAACTATTGATTATAATACTGAAGCTGTTTACAATCCATATTTGACTGATTATAAAAATAAATCAAGAAGCCGAATCAGAATAGCATCAGTTCACCAACTGATCACGAAAGTCTGTCACTCGTAACATAGTGTATCGATTTTGTCTATTCCTAAGATAATCACAACCTCAGTTAGGAATAGACAAAATCGATACACTATGTTACGAGTGACAGACTTTCGTGATCAGTTGGTGAACTGATGTTATTCTGATTCGGCTCGAAAGACTGTCGTCGGTTGGATTTGCTTCCTAACGTTTCGTTAGCACGAGTGGCGAACTTCATCAGAGGTCCATCTATCTCTGATTCTGGATGTGGACTGTGCTAGCGAAACGTTAGGAAACAACTCCTAACGACGATGACTTTTAGATCCGAATCAGGAGAGCATCAGCATGTTATTAGTATTTTTAGAATTGTTTGTCTTATATTTTTGATAAACCAAACCAGCAAAATTCTAGAATTTTTAATTAGAAATAAGTAAAATTTGAAAGAGACTGCATCCTATCTGCATCTAGTAAACAATTGAATTTTCTGATGAAGTATATACACAGCTTATCGTAAAAGAGAAGGAAGAACGAACCGCATTGTAATAAGACAAGATCGGGCTATGTTCACGTTATATATTGCCTCTAAAATATTCAATTCGTTTTAGAGAAATGTTTCGTTGGCATGTTCACCGTAAGCTTTTCTTCACCTCTGAGCCAAGCGTCTTGGAACGGAGCCCAATTTATGTACTCGTTTCTTATGCATTTTCTTTAAAATTTGATTGTCTCGTATTTTTATCGAATCTTGACACGATCTGTTAGCATGCTGTGAGTTTCCTTTATCATTCATCATACATACTAAACGTATAATATCTACATTCATTTAATATCTAGGTATGTAAAAAATTGAAACAGTAAGTTATAAGAGTGTTTTCTGTAATTTTGGTGCAAGTTGAAAATAACTTTAAGTATGCGCATACGTATGAATAGATTAATGAAAATATTGGGTCAACGGACTTGTGTGTGTGCTTTAAAACTAAAATAAGCATTAACAGCGGTAAGTTGACAGGTATGTAGATTGTCGGGTTTACTCTTTTAATTATTTTACACTTTCGTGAATACTGAATACTAAATAACAAAAGCGTTATAGAAATTGGAATGAATAGATATAAAATTAAAACGGCATCGTGCTGTAGATCGTCGTTGTTGTAATTTTCTATCCTGTGGGATCAGAAAACTAAATAAAAATTATACAAAATAAACTAATTTATATTAAATACAAATAAGCTCAATTTGATGAGGAAAAAATTGTTAGTGTTGTCACGCTCTCGCCGGGAATCGAACGCACTATTGCTCTTGGTGTGAAGCTGGCGTGAAGCCAGGGACCCGGGTTCGATTCTCGGCGGGGGCGTGTAGCAGCAACAAATTTTCCTCATTAATTTCAGGTTATCTGTAGCAGTAAAAATTGATTAAAAAATTAATTCACGTAATGCATTGAAAATTGTACAATAATAAACATAAATTTATACCTGAAAAACACCTAAAAGAAAACCCTTGACATTATTAGGGCCGGCGGAAGGGCATAGTAATATAAGTACCTATTACTACCCACTTGGAAAACTTCCGAGTTGATAATTGAGTGAAATCACTCACTTAAGTTTATCGAAAGCCTAAAAAGTGTTATCGTTGGCGGAAAACGTTCATCATATTGATCTTTCTATTTGACACGTTGAGAGTAAAATTTTAGCACGGGACGGAAACGGGAGCGCGCATGTATAGTCCGCAACCGTCAAAATATTATATATACATACAGTATTTTTCGTAACTGTTTCGTTTGCTAAACTCAAATTAGTTCCAGCTACTTGTAACAGATGAAACTGTCTGTAGTGCAATTAAAACTTTATTAACTCTCATATCGGCGTTCTCTGCTCTCGGTTTACTTATAATTAGAATTAAATGAAATCGTTTATGTATTTTGAATTAGATATAGGTACATATATAAGTTGTTGTTAAAGCGTATTGGTTTGTTATCAAATGAAATGTAGCCTGCAGGATTTAATCAAGGATCCTTCAGATCTAATCTCACGTTCCTTTGTATCTGTAACAAACGTACTGGCATATTTGCGTGTATACTTAACCCACACAATTCCGAATCAATTATTAATGATGTCCTATTAAGTGTACAGTAGCTAATAGATATGTATCTCTTTATGTGTTTAGAGGGGTGTCATTGTTAAGTAGTTGCATTGTATTAGTGAAGAGATTATACATGCACATATACACATGTAATTGGTATTAATCATGTGATAGCTCTAGCAGCGGCGGATGATAATAGGGGCAGGTACGTGCTCAATTTTATTCTTTTTATAAATGAAACAGTAAAGAGCAAGAAGACTAGAGGTAGGAACATAATTTAATCAGAAGCGAATGGATTTGAAATACATCATAAGTAATAAAGGATAGAACACGTAGCGGTCCACTGCACCCTGAAGGATTGCGCATCAGTTTCGATATTGTCAGCTGTCAAACATAAAAAACAAATCGTAGACAAGATCTTGTTTGGATGCGCACCGCCTTTCTGCGCAGCGAACCATCGAGAACTATAACAGATAGAGTATTTGATGAAATAATTAAATTATGTATATTATAACTCCCCTTTTCCTAAGCTGCCTTCAAATTTCATATATACATACAACTGGTTCTGACAACGCTGGACAAAAATTGAACGTGTTAGTGGGCATCTCTTTCCTCCACTTTACTTCTTACTAAACAAAATCTTGTTGGGATGCGCTCTGCCTTTCTGCGCAGCGGCTCACCGAGCACAAAATAGTGACGCTCTTACAGCTCGCGCCGCGTATTAGAAAAGCAAATTTTAGTATTATTTATTGTTGTAGTGTAAATTAAAAGTACGGCATGTTACAAAAATAGTGATTATTTATTATTCATTGGGTTGTTAACGTTAAGAAGTTTTGAGATTAATTACTATTTCCATGATAATATTTCGTTTAACTATAACAGATAGAGATTTTGATGAGAAAATTTAATTATGTATATTATAACTCCCCTTTACCTAAGCTGCCTTCAAATTTCATATAGGTATACATATAACTGGTTCTGACAACGCTGGACAAAAATTGAACGTGTTAGTGGGCATCTCTCTCCTCCATTTTATTTCTTACTAAACAAAATCTTGTTGGGATGCGCTCTGCCTTTCTGCGCAGCGGCTCACCCAGTAGAAAATAGTGACGCTCTTACAGCTCGCACCGTGTATTAGAAAAGCAGGTTTTAGTGTTATAGGTGCAGATATAATAAAATCTGAAAACTGTTAGTGTTAATGACGATTAAGATTTTTTGATAAAAAAAAATTGAAAATCAACTGGATGACTTTTTTAAGGAACGCTGGAGTAAAGTTGTAACGCGGTCCACTGACTTTGTACCTATGAATATGTGTCAGGATTTGATGCAAACCATTCTAAAAGGTTACGTATAATCGAACATTTACACCCACATTTAAATCGGTGAATCTCATACATATATGTATTATGATACTCGTACATCTTACAGATGCATCGCTGCATGTTTCCTCTTGTCTTTAGATGCATGCATAATGCATTGTATATATTAACCAAGTTCGTTTACATACACTTCACAAATTGGATTGTTTATTTGAGAAAATTTGGATAACAATACGAATACGCTCCAGTTATACATGGAAAGATAATATTACTATCGATAATACGTGAGCAGCAGACAGTTAGTTAGAAACAAAATTTATCCAAAATGATATTTACGTTGAGTTATTGTTCCCAAGGGATAGTGTTTACACGTTTGAGACATATTTTTAACTTCCCATTAGGAAGTTATTGTAATTGGGTCGAAAAGTGAAATCGGAATTTTCATTATATTTCCACGTTTTAACATATTAGTAGCATGCTAGCCAATTTTTTTGATGATGTGTGTATGTACGTACGTACGTACGTACGTACGTACGTA
>NW_020439053.1:236233-329933 GCF_000699045.2 Agrilus planipennis | reverse complement strand
TCTCTTCTGTCTTCATTTCGTCCGTCTCATCTTTCTCACCCGAACCACCACCCACCCATTCCCACGATTCCTGAAAGCAGGCTGAAGAGGGCCTTCCGCCCTACCTTCCGGCGTAGTACGGAGGGACTGCCCGCCCACCAGCATTACTGGCTGGTGGGAATGAAACACCCAAAAGTTTTTTTTTTAGTAAATCAAGCCAGACAATCATTTATAGAACATTATAATTATGCGAAACAGAACATAATCAATATAATCATACAGAACATTATAATCAATCGACATAGAAGATTATTATTAATCGACACACAGAACATATATCATTAATCAACATAATCAATCATTTCATCGACAAATCAATAGCGATCGTCGCCAACATTTAGATACATTTAACATATTTTACCATCATAACATAACATATATTTAGGCGAGTTCTTCATAAACATTCAATTTAGTGTGCACTTTAAGCATTTTTAATATAGTTATTTTTATTTTTTGTGTGTGTTTTTTTACCATCGAGTGCACTGGTCCTTCGAGAAGTTTCTTCTATGTGGTACAGCAGTACACCGACGATTGTAGTCACATCACGCAACAGATAGAGAAACTAGTTTTGTGTGGTCGTCGATAATCTTTGACACCTCTTTAGGACATCAATGCAAATTAAGCGGAGGGTAAAACATATGAGATTTTGTGCACATTGTCGAGGGTACAGAAAAGGATGTAGGATACCTTTAATCCAGAGAAAATACTGTTCTAGAGGGATAAAAAAGTTAGTTTTATGTGGTGGTCGATAATCAATAAAAAGATAATTAATAAAAAGTCAAACACATTTGGTATTTTTCAATTGTTTATCTTTGAAAAACCCTAATATGTAGAGTATGGAATTTGATATTAACAATTGAAATCGGACTCTACTAGTTTAAAATGAATTGCTAACAATTACGAATAAACGACTAATGAACTAATTTTTGTTCAGTTTTCCATTGTGACTTCATTAATTTAATAACTTCTCCGAAACGAAATTGCACTAATTCAATGTCATTGCACCCCTGTGGTTAAGGGTGTGTGCTTTAAATTATTGACTGTTGACATCCCCTATGCTCCTGGCAGTCCCAGAAAGGGCTGCATGCAGCTGTTGATTATTTAATCTAACCATCCGATGTTTGGGGAATTATGATGCTTGCTTTTTTAAAGTAATTGTAAAAGTGATAGTTATGAGAGTTACACATCTAAATGTTGCAGATTTCGTGTTTCTTTACTGTACAAACTATTTTATTGAAACTTAACATTTGATGTCTCAAAAGTTAACGAAATGGTTCATTTATTCGCACAATGAAGAAATGTTACAATTAAAATTGTTGCTGTAATGCGCTGTTTTTACCGACTGTCTTGAAGCTAAATATTTCTATTACAAATTCACTTCCGAATGAATTTTATTACAGGTGTTTATTTGAAAAGTTTCCAAAAAATCCGGGCCCATATGTGAAACATCTGTTACTGTTTGTATTCACTTCGATGTAAGAACACATAATACGGTTTTCGTTTAAATCCAAATGTGATATGGCTACTGCTAGATACAAAAAAGTCAACGTTCTCTAAAGAACAAACATCGAAGTTATATTAAAATCTGCGATGGATAAAACGTTTATATAAGAAGAACTGTTAATAGATCAGTCATGCAGCAGCAATAACACAAATTGGTGTTTTTTTTAAGAAGTATTTAAGAAATTTTCAAGTACTTTAAAAAATTAATGTCGTCAGAGGGTACATCAGATAAAAAAAATGTAATTGTATTATTTACCAATACTGACCATCAGAAATTAATCTAATCTGAAATTAAGGCAGAGATGAAGATCAATACTGAATAATATATTTTTTGAAAATTGCATTAAAAAATTAAATTCTTTATTAATTTGTGGGAATATAGGTACCTACGTATGTCATATTAATTTATGACTACTTTCAAATGCTCGAATACTTAATGCATCTACCTAAGTATATTGAAACAGTCGAGTAGTTAGTTTCACTCTTCAGAACAATCAGAGTCGACATAAGTTTGTTATAAAGTTTTGTCAATCTAATGAAATTACTTCAGCTCTTCAAGATGACTAGGCACAAATGCTTTCATGGTATTGATTTTGACTAACTGAAATTTTCAACACTATTACTTATACAGACAGATATAAATATGTAGATAGACTTTACAATCTCGTTAACTACTCAAACACCTCATTGTAGTCATACTCAATTAATAATAGACTAATATCTAAAAATGTAGCTATCTCGGTAAATTATTTATTAAAGATAAAAAGCTGGTAACAGTTTTTAAAACAGTCAACGTTCCCATTAAACAAAAAATGGTATAATAATGTCTAAAACACCAGTGTGGAGGTTTTCAGTGACAAATAATTACGTTGTAATCATAATGTAATTAGGTATATATATGAAGCTAACACGATAAAGTGATATTTCTTATTTCTAAAGTGTACTACAATTTGTGATTAATTTCTTACTAATCAAAAAATTTGTTGCTCCAGTCGGTTACTGGAAAATAGACGAATTGTTAGCCTGATATCAAGCTGATAGTAGGAATATACTATCTACTAGAAATGGCGTAAAGAAATACTGTGAGGGCTATAATTTGTCGCTGAAAGATGGTACACTTACCCATTTTGTCACTAATTCCCCCCCCCCCCTTTGGAGAGTCGCTAAGTTAGCATCATGCATATCGTATCTCCAAATAGAAGTATGACGTATAGAAAGATGACCCACATGGAATTAGGACTTCTTTCCATCTCATTATTAGGCCAGCATCTTAGTCTTTCCTCTGGTCTTCGATTAATTCCATATTTAAGGGCTCGCTGAACTGTGGGTACATCAAGATTGGGGGTCCAGAGTGTAATTTTCAGATTTTCTTCTCTAAGTCTGTGTAATTAATCTTCTGTAGTAGGAGAAAACACAGTAAAAAGGTATTACATTGAAATGTCATAGACTATTCCCAGTTGTAAAAGTGGTAGTCTTTTTCTCCTGCGGATGCACATTAACTTGTTAGTATTTTCTATTTCATTTCTTCTTCTTTATTTCTTCTTCAGTTTCTTTCAATTCTTCTTTCACTTTTTCTTGAGTTGCTTTTAACCCCTCTTGTCTTATTTTAATATCACCTTGTACTGTTTTTATTTTCTGTTTCATTTCTAACAACCCTTACAAATTCAGATCACAATATCGGATAATATATCAAAGAATATGTCGTCCGTGTTGTCTTTTTATATACTAACCGTATGACCCTACTTTAACCGCTGTTTTACTATTTTTCGGAATATAATATTGAGTGTTGCAGTGAAAATTTATAGTGGTAATAGTTCTGCTTAAAAACTCAAAAACTCAATCCATTTTTTAGTCTTCTCTTTATCTTGTGGATGCCTATTCACTTCCTAGTACTCTCTGTTTCATATCTTCTTAAGTTACTTTTAATTCTTCTTTCACTTCTTGAGTTGATTTTAATCTCTCTTGTTCTATTTTAGTATTATCTTGTACTGCTTTCATTTATTGTTTCATTACTTCTTGAACTGCTTTTAATTTCTCTTGTCTTATTTTCGTATCATCTTGTACCGCTTCCATTTTGTGTTTCTTGTCTTATTTCCTAAGTTTTAATTACTGTTTTGGAATACGCTATGCGTAGTGTCAGCTTCATGGCTCTCCGGTTGTTTTTCACTGATCAGGTCCAGGTTGAAGTCGTGGAAAATGGGTAAAAGTACCATTTTTCAGTCACAAATTGACGACAAATTACTCATTATAAAACAATTTTTTTTTTTAGGTACGCTGATATGTGTAGTGCCAGTTTGATATCAGATTAGCATTTCTTCGATTTTCCAGTTACCGATTGGAGGGACAATAAATTCTTGGAGTTGGAAACAAATTAAGAGAAACTATACCTGGTACATTTTAGAAATGAAATCCTTTGTCGTTTTAGCTTGATTTACGTTAAAATGTGGTTTTCTGTTTAGCAAAAATGTTCTTAAAACCACTGCGAAACACGTGTTGACATTTATCCAAACTTTTTGACACAGAAGGATATTTCTTTTATACCATTTGTCCCCTAGCACGCAGAAGGATAGTACCTGTATTATATAATAGCTATAACCTAGACGACTCTGTAAGGGATAGAGGGATGTGGTAAGAGTCCACTTTGAAGCATCATATCTGGAGAGAGTTGATATCTGAGCAACGTGGTTTTCTTATTATTAAAACAAAATTAGACGTTTAGTTAATTGAAAAGAGGATGTAGAAGTGGATTAACGTCTGCTATCTGCACGTATTTACCTACCTAATAGTCAAACTGAAGTTGACGTATTTCCTGTGATAGTCCATTTACAAGTGTGGTTTGTCTTGACATTTGCTGTTTAGTGTTTCAGATGGTTTTGAATTAAATGATAAAATTTCATTTTAAAAATGTTGAAAATAACACCTTGTTCTGGGAAAATCCTTGGTATAGCATTTGGATGACAGTGGGGGTAAAAAAGTGGCTAAAGTTTATACACAGTATGTTATTTGGAATACAGAAAAGCTCAGTCCTTACCGGAGAGTATTCTAGCATTCCTGAAATTTTACAGGATTTAGGAACCTTATTGTTTAAGGATTATAGCAATAAAATTTTAGCAGTAGGCATGTATTAATAAAAAATTATGACTCGAATCCGTTGTTTAACTTGTTTGGTTTTTGTATTCTATATGGAATGCTACAGTTCTGTATCCACTCATTTTTTATACTTCGATGCGAGTCTTTCAGCCTATTTACGGCTTAATCGTTCAAATAAAAGTCAAAGGAGTATGCAGAGACCACACATTGTCGACATGTTCATAACGTATTCTTGAACGTTGTTTTTTCTTCAATGTTTGTGAGATAATCGTTAGTTGCTTCTCATCATCTCAGGCGATCTCACTAAACGCGTGCGTGTGCGTATCTTTCTCTCTCAAAAGTCAGAAGCTATTTGGTAATGCGCCATAATTCTCGTCTCTTTTCGTTTCTCAGTTTTCCTCTCTTTGTCTTTATCCCTATAGCTCACACACATACATACGTAGCAGATTAGAATCGGTAACCGGAGCCACCGGAGCCGAGATTAAAACGTGAATATTTAATGATCCAGGCTGAGAATCGTGAAGTCGTGCGCCTACGGGCTCTTGCGACTACAAAAGATAATGTTTTATGGACAAGAGTGAGAGGCTATTCGTCCCGTAGAGCATTCGCATAGCTATATTTGGGTAATGTGCCCTCGCTTACGTGAATTGAAATGGCTTAATTATGAATCGCAATAATGTACGTCGATAGAACAGACGGACACTATTACAATTCCGTTATTAAGATAATAATAATTGCTTCTAAGAAGGTATCGACTTCAGGATCTGTTCATTTGCCCATCAAACGTTAATGTATTTGATACAATCGACGTGTTGTCAATTAAAGACAAAATATAGGGAATTACCCCTTTTGTCCAGAAGTATTTAGATTCAAATGTTGTGTAATATATTGGGAACTTTCGTGAAATATATTTGCATTTTCTTAGTATATGAAATCGGATTTTCTTCCTATTTTAACAGTTATTAGAGTAATTCTGAAGGCAATAGTATCTCGTCATCATCATCATAAGGTCGTCAGTCATAAGACTGGTTGGACACGTACCTCCACTCTTTCCTATCCTGAGCTAATCTGCACATTTCTCTGAAACTAGAATATCCTACATCCTTAACTATATGCGAATAGTAATCTAATCCAGGTTTACCTCTACCCTTCGTAACTCTTGTTTTTGCTTGTAATATGTCTCTGACTAATCCTTCACGTCTGAGAAGATGTTCTACCACCCTATCTCGCTTATTTCTTATTGACTTCCGTAGAGTCCTCTGTTCTCCTAATCTTTCTAATACCTCTTCATTTCTAACCTTCTCTGTATCTCGGTATCCTCATCATTTCCCTGTACACCACATTTCGAAACGCTTCTAAAATCTTTTCTTTTCCGCCGTGCCCATTGTCTATGTTTCGCACCCATGCAGCGCCACTCTGCAAACATACACCCTTAACAACCTTTTTCGAATTTCTAAATTAACTGTTCGCGAGCACAGAAGTGATTTCTTTTTATTGAAGGCGATTCGACCCTGCGCTATCCTCTGCTTTATATCCCTACTACTCCTTCAGGCCTGACTTATCTGACTTCCTAGATACTTAAAATCGGTCACTTCTAATTTTTCGTCTCCTATCTTTATATTCGCTCTTTCCCTACTCTTTCTTCCCTTGCATAGCTCCAATTTTTTTTTTACTTTTTTTATATTCATACAATAGTGTTTTGTTAATACCGCATTCATTTTATTTAAAGCCATCTCTAACTCTTCCTTGCTACATGCAATGGTATCTAATATCTTTTATTTTGGTTTCTTGTATAGTACCTAATTATATAATTATTGAAGTTGTTTTAAATATAAAGTTCAGAAGCTTGAGGCTTATGTTCTTATTAGGTTTTACCCGCTGCTTCCTTCGCGTTGTTGTTCTAAATAAGTGTCAATGATCATCGACGACCATATACAACTAATTATTTCTGTCCCTCAGGAACAGCACTTTTTTCTGGATAAAAGGCACCTTATGTCCTTATCTGTACTTCTAACAATGGATGTACAAAATTTCAAGGTGATGTGTTCAGGAGTTTTAGTAGCAAACAAACAAACAAACTCACATTAGCATTTATAGTATTAATTGGTATTCTTTTGTGTTGGATGTTGTTTAATGAAACGAATTTTCTAGAAATCTATTAAAAACAAGCAAACAAAGTTTATTTGGTGAATTTTCTTGTGTACTTTATCTTTATTAAGGGCGCCTTGTATCACTTTTATTATTATGAAAACGCCATCTTTTAACGGCATTGTACAATAGGTATATATGCAGAAGAATTGCTTTTTAATTACGTACATCTTATAACAAGTAAAGGTTTCCTCAAGCAATTTTCTAATTAATGATTACATTAATTAAAATTTTAAAAGAAGTAGCTCGTGCAGTTTCTTCCTCAATTTCTCTTTTGCTCGCAGAACAGTAATTAAAGTTAAACTTTCCTAACTCATTGTCAAATCTCCTAAATATGTTCGAGTTAGAGAAATTTCGAGTTAGGGAAAACTTCTTCTTTACCGTCAAACTTTATTTTTTTTTGTATTGGGAATAATGCGGCTATTTATTATTTGGTAAAACATATTTCAAATATTACTCAAAATGCGGAAAATAAAACGCCTGGTAGGTTTCACAAAATTGTCATCTGTTCATTATCAAAGGAGTACAACTCATTTCAAACGGTTAGAGATATGTAAGTATGCATTCTTTCTATTCGCGCAGCTTTACTCAAGGTCACATCTCTAACCGATTGAAACGAGTTGTACAAGTTAATACTAAATTCGTCGACCACAATTGATGCTTAAATACCAAACTAACTGTATGACTCCACCTTAATTGCTTTTTTTTCTATTTTTTCATAATATAATATTGAGTGCCGCGGTGAAAATTTATGGTGGTAATAGTTCTCCTTAAAAACTCAAAAACTCGACCCATTTATTATTGCAGCAGCTGATAGAACTTCGAATTAAAGGACGATTTATGATTTAAAACCTGTATTCGAATCCTAAGTTAAAGAAATGGAAAAATTCTAATTAAAGGGTTTGGATTAAGGATAAACAATATGATGTTAAGGGAACACAAAAATTTTCCAGTTAGAAAAGATATATAGTTATAGAAGTTCGACATTTGCAAAAGTGTATATGTCAGACATTTTGTTCTGTACTTAGAATGAGCTTTTTCTTGTGGTTAATGTTTTGCTTCATCACCTATATAATTAATACAATTTAATAACTAAATTCTGTAATTTGTCTGACGGTTCTTGAATGATTTTCCGCATTGTTAAATCAAGTAGATAATAATAAAATCATCATTAGATCGACTACTGGGTTATTCGTCATAATCAACAGGATGTTCAAAAAAAGAATTCAAGGTTACTAAATAAAGGAATTGCGAACCAATTTAACTTGTTTATCTAAACACACCAACAAATATTTTCACAGTAGACGGTAATATATTTTATTTAAAATATTCATATTTGATGTATTAGACGTTTTGGAAAAATTCTTGATTTAAATTTTATTATTGGATTTAAATTTTATTATTGGATTTAAATTTTATTATTGGATTTAAATTTTATTATTGATCAAAATGGGTAAAACCTTATTGATCTTTTTCAAAACCTATATTAAATTTCTACTAGGTAACATTACGTGGACAAAATGTCCAGAAATACTGTTTTTAAAAAATTGAGTATGCTATCGTCACTGAAATAATAATAATTTAGAAATTCATGGAACCGAGATTTAGCTTGAATACTTTACAGTAAAAATTTATAGCACACTGAATGTAGAACACGAAATTTGGACAGTGGCTTCGTTATGTGAGACGGAGATTCATTAAATGTGACTGATGAAAGGGTTTTTCGAAATTAAATTCCTAAAAGGGCTTGAAACAAAAAACAATTCACTGAAAATATTAACGCGTCTATCAATTGGTTTAAAAGATTTTAATATGTAAATCGACTGTACAAATATTCATCCATAGGTCAGCATACGTATTTTAATAATATTCAAAATTGAACATCAAGGAGTTTTCCACTGATTTCAGTTTCCAAAGTAGTAAAAAGTGTATCAAAGTTATGATAAAAAAGTAAATATTTAACATTACAGTCGTTCTGCTTTTATCAGAATAAATAAGAAACTATAATCACTAGATATAGATATGTAGTAATGGTGAAAAATTGTTTTTCGCTAAATAATTATGAGAAAATAGGGTGGTAGTGAGGATGACAGCCGCAGTAGCTGACGAAACGTCTGGACACAATACTTCACTTAGACCACGGCCCTATAGCCCGAATATTCATTCTACTATGGATTCCGGCCGTGAAAGCATTTGTTCTTATAGGGTGTTTTTACTTTAAACATGGGTGATTCTTTTTTTATATTGAAAGCAATAGTTACTTAAAAACCTACTTGTAATTTTTCCACCAAAAACAGTGTTACATACGTACAAGCATGTACATGATAATAAATTATAAAATAACAACAAACACACGATACGCAGTAGTTAGATGTAAGGATTGTTGTAATAACGCCACTGGATCTATTTGTCTACATAAATTGCGTTTATTCTAGTAAAGATGATTAGATTTAATTTGGCGGGAAAGCGCGTAGTGACATCAAGTTTAATTAGGGTAGTGACTGTCGTCAATTAGCGGTTGCGGTCTTGATGAGGATATGATGGGACGTCTCGGACTTGCCTAACTGCACTAAACTGCCCAAGCATGGACTCTATGACAAAGCAACGCGATACATACATATACAGTGAAACAAAACGGCAAGCAGCTTTCACGTGGGATCATGAAATTAAAAATGATGTTGCTTGTAATCGGGTAATAAAAATGACACCATCATTCGCAGCCAAACTCTACAATTCAGCATTGTCAAATATATGTCCAAGGGGTCGTTTACAAATTACGTAAGGTATTTTTAAGGCTAATCCCCCCTTGTATTGTAAGATATCATAAGATACAATTATCCCTCCTTCCTCTTAGTCTGAAATTTTCGTAAGAAATGAATTTATTTATAATATAAACTACCGTTCAATTGGAAGATATTCTTTATTGTAATATTATATATAAAAAAAAATATGAGTGCTTTCAGCACACGGCAAAGTAGTATTATGTAAATGAAAGTTAGTATCAGTAATTTATTATGCCGAAGTGTACGATGTGTTGCATACCTATATACAAACAATTCCTTAAAATTTTAATCATTGATTACTATACATCTATTAAAAAACCATAATGGCCGGCATCAGTGACAATGCGACAACAATTGAAAAAGAATGATGGCCGACAACAGCAACAATTAGAAAAGAATGATGGCCGACACTACGTCAGAATTTTGTTCACAAAAGTGAATTTCGACCACTTAAATTTAACATTTTATGGTATGCTTTTTTGGAATTATGCAATTGTTATATCAAGACAGTATTTTTACCAATGTAGCAGCTTCATATACATTGCATCATTGTAAGCGTAAATACAGTGCAAGCTCTTTATTACACAAACATGAATCATTTTAATTGGTTTTCTCTCAAGCCCACGCAGTAATTTATTCAAAACAGCAAAATGGACTGTATACTTTGGAAAATTAGTGATTCACTATTATTCCTAGTTGGTAGTTCTTTTTTTTTTTAACTTATTTAACTACATAATAATGTACTTCGGAGAATTGCCGAATCAATAGCAAGAATTGTAATTACTAAAAGGAATTTGTAAAAATATTTTTTACGCGTTCGTTAGAAGTCATGTAAAGTTTCCATAACCAAAATTTTGCTACAGTGAATTTTCAGTTTAATATTAGCTTATTTAAGTTGTTCTCTTGTATTCTGCTTATTTATTGGTATAGAATGTGATTTTAGTAAAAATAATTTTAACGCCTTAGCACTTAACCATTTGGTGTGGTAGTTAATGGAACGAACGTCTTCTAAATTGAATATTTTTAAGTATTTAGCTGATGTGGATGTTCTACATATACGCTATAGGTTCTTTAGGATTCCAATGTCGCGCACCCTCAAAATTAGATAAACTGTCTCAAAATTTTTAGAGCATAGAGAAATGTTTTGTGACAATAACGTTGCAGGTTTGGGTTTTAGATTTTTAAGTAAATAACTAAACGAGAATTTACCCAAGGTCTTTTACCGTTAAACTAATGAATTATTTTATGTCTTCTGAATTAATTACAGGAATAATCAATAAAGTTATACTTAAAAATTCACTGACATTGGCTATTTTAAGTCCTTAATTAATTGTGTTAATTTTTTAACAATTCCTATACGATTTACGCGAAGGTAAATATAAAATTTTTATCAAAGCCATTCACCTAAATGCTAAAAATAAATAAAGAATGTAAAAATAAAAACACTGGTCAGAAAAATGCGAATATATAATCAAGTCTTTCAAGGAGCCGCTACACATCGTCTAAACTTATTCTTACTTTTTTATTGTGAATGCTTGCTCTGCCATGTGCGCGAATAAATGCCGAGATATATCAGCTTTCATCAATCAAGACAGTAGAAATTAAAGCGAATATAAATGCAAACTGCTATGCAAATTAGACAGAATCGTATAACTTTTTATTTTTAACGGTCTTTTTATCGCTTTCATTCATTGTTTACGTTAAAATTCCAGAGAACTACTTCATAAGAATCAGTTTCGAGACTGTCGGAATAGACGACTTTAGTTTTATTCATAGGCGGGTCTTAATTAAAACTGCTTTTGTTCTTCATTTATAAAAAGGAGGAATAGTGGCTGTGATACAACAATGGGCTATTAAATCAGTCGTGTTTCTTGATGACACTACTCTGAGTCATTTGTACTCTGAAAGTATTTTTCTTCAGTATTTTCTGTTTGAGAAATTCTTCGCTATAATCGTAAAAAATAACAAAATATAACAACACCAACACGAAAATGTTTACGTAATTGCAAACAAAAAAAATACAGTGATACCTTCTAATTTCTTTGATTTTGATTTCATTAAGATCCAAATAGCTAGCTCGCATGTTCTTAAAATTTCACCATATTCCCGAAGACTAATTTTATAAAATAATTCGAAGTGGTCTGTATTCTGGCGAAACTGCCGCGATTTCGATTTTTTGGATCTCATCAGCATAGTTATTTTCTAAAACGCGCTGTTAATACAGCTGGTAAAAGTTGGTCTGTGTTCTGTCGGAGCTGTCTGCGCCGCGCTGATGAGATCCAAAAAGATCGAAATCGCGATCCGCGTCTGGCAGATTCGACACAATACAGACCACTTCGAATTATTTTATTCGATTATGGTAACGTGCGTATCACGTAGTGGTTAGCTACGCCGGGATTCGTTTCAGCAAGTAGATATCCATATATTTAAGTGGACCTTGTTGGAACATACGTAATCCTAAAATGTAGCATCGTACTGCAGATGGCGTTTACCGCGCCATTTGTGGTATTTACTAATTTTATGTTTTAATTTTTTGGTTCAATTTGTGTTATTGAACAATCAATATTTTAAATAGACAATAAATCAAACATTATTGTCATTGCTATTTGAAGAAGGAAGAAAAGTGTTTTTAAAATACAATTGAAAGTAATTCGGTTTTCCACATTTTTTTAATATTACTAAATATTGAGAAGGTTATTTTAAAGGTGCAAGTCATTAAATTGAACTGAAATTAAAGTTTATCATCTTTTTAATACATATTTGCGTAATTAGGAGCATGTTCTTCTTAAATTGGAAAAGATGTTAAATACACTGAAAATGTAGAAATGAGGTACAAGGAAAATTGTATTATTGGTTAGGAACCATTCGCTGGTTTGCATAGTTTTTACACTTCTACAGTTGTGTTACGTATTATCGCGAAGTCCGCTGGCAGCGTGTACCTTGAAGCCGCAGGATAACGACTTTTAAACGCCTGTGGCGACTGCATCCAGAAAAATTGGTCGCCTGAGAGCGGAAACTGACTGACACGTTCCTTGCCATCTTAAGCATGCGGTCAGGCAAGCGAGCGAGCGCGGGCGTGGCGAAAATCAATATAGTGCAGAGGTATATTGTATAAAATCATTACAAAAATAATGAAATCAGACAAAGACCGTATAATTTCCACGCCCTTACGAAAATTGAATTTTGAGAACCAATAATTACTGTGTCCCAATAATTAACCAGCTTTTTCTTTTGGGGTTGCATAATCAAATGACAACAAACTGACCAATATGCTAGTCGGACTCGCGTAGTGTATGTAATGTACTGTGGAAACCCCTAAAAAGTAGATATTGAGAAATAACTTCGATTCAACTTACCCAATTATTTCAATTGTGTATTCTACGTAGAAGTTTTTAATTAATTTATTTGTTTTTGTGATAGATCTAGTTGTCAAAAGGCTTAAAGCCCCTAATTGTAATATTCCCCAAAGTGCTAATTTAAGCAAAACAAAAAAAAAATGAAAATCTTCTAAAGATGTCCTATAAGCGTAGGTACAGGTACAGAATAAGGAATATTGTAGATAAATAAATTGATCAAGATTAAGAATTAATTGAATTTAATTTCAGTTCCAGATCGATTGATACTAAAATGCTGTAAGTATATTTGTACGATATGCTCTACTGTTGTCATTATTACGTATTACACTAACTTGTGACTAATTTGATGCCTTGTGATGAGATCGCCGCAATATAATCGACTTTCTAACACTCTAATACAATTTACATCAAGAATTTTGAACTTTCGATTCGAAAAAAAAAAAACGGAAGAGCTTTTGACCGCTATTAATATTTATTGCGAAACAACATACGTTTCGTATGCCGATTTTTTCAAGTGGTTTGCTTTACTGTTAACGTGGTGTTAATTAGCAAATTACAATTATGTCCCTAGCCAATTTAGGCAGCAAACTTAAAAAGGAAAATTTATTAGGTTAACTGTTGCTGTTCTGACTCGAGTCTAAAGACCGTGGTGTGTTTGATTTGCTGTCTAACGTTTTGCTAGCACGTATGGCGAGCTTCTTCAGAGGTCCTTCCATCTTTGATGCTGCATGTGCATCTCTGAAGAAGCTCGCCACTCGTGCTAGCGAAACGTTGCGCAGGAACTCTAACATACGACGGCCTTCAGACCCGAATCAGAACAGAATCATAGGCGAGGAACCGGTGACATTGAAAGTACTGTCATCGCGGAATAAATAATAATAAAATTATCGAACTTGGTGATTTTTATAATTGATGTAAAAGAAGCCTTTGAAATAAAATTGGTATGTCAGATAATTCTGGCAGTTCTTAGACATCAGAGATGTGATTTATTTGAAATGCTTGCATTTAAAATGCAAATACAAAATATTTTTATGTTGCATTTAAATACTTTTTTGAGGAAACCATTTTGTATTTTATTTAAAATATTTTTCCAATCGTATTTTCTGTTTGTAAAACGCAATATACATTTTTGCCGTCAAAAGTTTTGGTAGTATTACCGATCAAACATTACTTAAAAGGATGAATTTAAGGTTGTTAGATCCTGTTCACCTAAACAATTCATAATAATTATCACATTTATAATCCAAAACACTGGCGGATTATACATACACCTTCAACCCTATTAACTAGATTAAAAAAGGTATCCAATAACCGTAAGTCTCGTTGATAATTTGGATTACTCAAAGTTCGGATTATAAGAACATATATTTATATTTTTTGCATAAATGGGTTGTTTGTTTGGATTATACTGGAATATTGGGGTTATACGGGGTGCATATATTTTGTGGTAAATCATTGGCACACTGCGTAAAGGTGTTTCACCTGTTAGTTGGTAGAGTTATGAAATTTCTTTTTTTAAACAAAATTAGGTCAGCTATTAAGTCCGATAATCTTCATCGCGCTTGAGTACCCAATGAAAATGTGATTTTATTGTGCAATTTTCAATAAACTCGTTTACGTGTAATAAATTTGGGCTACCATTTTATTGCCCATCAGAGATTTATGATGGTTTTAAAGTTGGCATTATTATTAAGTTAACGTTGTTATTTGGTTTTAATTGAGTTGTAAATTATCATGCACCTATTTAATAAATTTTATTGAATTAATTACCTGTTCATTTTTGTTTAAATAGCTGCTAATATTACGTACTTAATTAATACAGAGATACGGGCAATATCGTACCTTGTTTTTCTAAATTCTGCTTATATAGTTTATTTCTTGGAAATTGAAAAGGTTTAATTGCGAAGATAAATTTAAACAAGCAAATGAATTATGAATTAAAAGGTTTCTTAGTAGATGCAACTGTTTATGACTATGTAGTTGTTACGACAGTAAAATATCGTCCTTTTTACCATACATCTGTTTTAATTACAGAACCATGTGTAGTTAAAACGGGTACCTGTCAGAAGACCGTGTTTTGATTGATTTGTTAGTATGAAGTTAGGTTTCGCGATCTTAGCCCCCCTAAAGTGTAATTTCTATTGACCAATTATACCTTTCGGAAGACTAGAAAATGGTCATAAAAGTTTAATTACTTTGACTAATTGATCAGGGATAGAAAAATTTTTATTAAGCACTAAGCTTTTTCAAGGTCAATTGAGAATTTTAGCACCCCATTTCCTAAAAAAAAAAATTAAAAACATAATAGCTTTCGATTGATAATGATCTACTTAATAATTCGGTGATGCCGAATTCCCTCCCGCAAGTAGTTTTGGTTAAAATATAGATGTCGAATTCCCTCCGAGTTCCCTCCCGTTCATATCAACTCCAATAATTAAGATAATGACTACTTACAGATTTTATTTATCGTACTTCAGTAAATTAAAGATCAAATAATTTCAGAAAAAAACAACACAAATTAGTTATGAAATGTTTATTTATTTAATTTTAAAATGGTTTCCCACTACCTTAACAAATTCAATGTTTGGAAATTCGTGTGCGTCTAGCTTTTTAATGCAATCATCCAGAAAAACTTTATTAGTTCTAGTTTGTCTTGTATTTGACCAATAGAAGGGTAGTCCGATAAAATTATTATTGTTATTATGGTGTCTATAATATATGAATAATATTAAGATTAATATGTGATGTGAGGCTGTATTATTTAAACAACTCTTTGACTTTATAGTGGCAATTAGCACTCAAGGTCATTCGCCGCCGTTGGGAGGCAATTGATGTATAATTAGGAGGGAATTCGACATACCGAAAATTTTAACCCTAATTAAAAACAGGTATATGGGGGGGGACTAGGCATTATCCTAATAATTGGTCAGATCATTTTATTTTTGAAAAATTAAGCCGCCTAGACAGTTGTGAGCATGCGCTGGGACAATATCAGAGTAGTAAGCGTAAGGATTACGAGTTGCTTCTATAAACTGAACGAAATGGGGCATGATTGTTATTCATTCCCTATTATTAATAATTTTAAAAATATTATTTAAAAAATACATTTACACAAATGCATACGAACAATTTTATTGTTTATTTCATTATTTTGTATTATTATTCACATCACAAAATGTATGCAATCGATACTTTCTAATCTATTCCCAATAAAATATGTATTACCAATTTATTTGAATCAAAACGTAATTTGTTTAATGCAAATGGGTATTAATTTTATATTTCTTTTTAATTAGTTCGTTACTTAAGTTTGTAATTAATTGTGAGCGGTGATTTTTCATGTATTGCGTTCATTATTTTCTTAGATAACGGGCTTAAAAGTTTGACGTATCATCGTCGCTTTGTTCCCTACTTATCGGTATTAACTTGTTATAAATTGGATTTATTAGGATTCCGGCTCTAATGCTATTAAAAAAAGAATTTTTCTTTTTAAAAAACTGTCCATTTTATTAAACTGTCTCGCTTCATTTATTGCTCCGTCCGTACTCGAACATAAATTCCGTTTCCTACAATGCGGACAAAAAGTCCGAAAATATCTACCTGCCGAGTGAATAATTGATGGACCGTCGTTATATCCACGGCTCACTAATACGCACGTTTAATTTGTCCTATCAATTTTCACGCTATCTCGCCGCGGCGTCTTCGGAATCGTGCACTGACACTGCGATTGGTGCCGATACTGTTATTAGGAATGCGCCGTCCTCGTCTAAGCAGCGTACTTAGTCCATTTCCAATCAGGACATTAAAAAAAAGTTAATATCGGTCACTTCCTTAAACAGCGGCACTTTAGTTCAAACTGACTCCAGGGTAAGCCTTCGACGTTTTTCTCATTTGTTGAGATATGTTGATTAATACCACCTTACTAGAGATTATTTGTGTACAACAATGAAAATTTCAAAGACTTGATCATTTAATGTATACGAAACAAAAACAGTGGCGGTACGGGTTGGTTTACTTAGGGGGTGCACAATTTCAAAGTTAGTACCTATAATTGTTTATTCATCGGCTGCTTAAGATTAGTGATACGCAAAGCAAGACGAAGACTAATCCCACTCATTTTTTCGGTTTTGTTCTTGGTACTTCTGATGTAGTCTTGGTCTTCGTCTTGCGTCTTAAATCCTAAATTAGTACTTTTCTTCCTGTGCAATGCATTGCACCTGGAAATAAGACTAGCTTATATCAGAATCGAAAAGAAGATATACGTCATATAGTGATAGAAAAGTAGACCTTGTAAAAAGGTTAGTAAAACCACCACAATATGTGCAAATTTTGAATGGTTTTTCTGTTAATGTCACATTAATAATACTGTAAATGTTTATCTACTTCTTCTGTTGTTTTCTCAGAAAACTCATACTTTTACAAATATTTTTTTGTAGGTTAGACGCATGTGATAGAAATTTTAACTATTTTGGTAAATTGCATTCTCCAGAATAAGAACAAGATGATGTTATGAATATACCACATGACAAGTTTTATAAAGACTTAAACAATAGTATTCCATAAACTTAATTTGATATAAACTTAAAAAAAAAAACATTTATTTTCTGTAAAATGGTCCCCACATAACCTTAAATATGGTTGCGATTTGACTAATTTTAATTTTTATTTCTTATTGCTTCAGCCCACAATTTCTTGTATTTTTTATTATTTGGAAGAAATGGTATCCTTTTGCTTTACATTCCGACACTGTACACTTTGTCATTTTTGTTAAATTTTATAAAACTCGGAAATTTAGTTAGATAAATCTTAGGATCATAGTAATAGGGACACGCAGCGGGAGAAAATAGTAAAAATCTTCTTCATAGCTCATTTGGCACTGAATAAAAGGCAAACGCATCCAGTTGGCACACTAATCCATCTATTAATATCTAATAAACGTTTTAAATCTCTTGAAAGATGTTTTGTACAGAAGGCCTTTGCTAAGAAACGATTTAGTAATCGGTCTTGGGTTGGAGAATAGTCCGAGTTTAGGTCAGTATTTTTTACAGAAATTGAAAAAGCTTCAACATATTTAATCTTTGTTGTGTCCTTTGTTTTGCTTACGTGGAACTCTAATATTTGTTTCCAGATCTTCCAGAAATTTGCAAGTTTTTTTCCGATAAAAGACTGTCATGAAATTGATTATTTTTTGAAACGTGTCTCTCATACATATAAGTAGATAATCTACAATGTACGATATGGAAACGCGTCCTTTCTTTTCTTGACTGAACCTTTTTTTGGTAGGATTTGGTGAAAACAGTCCAGCGACAAGATTATTCCTTAAAATTTAATTTTTGTTAGAATTTACTGAGTAAATACTCCAAATTGTGAATATTAAAGTTGATTAAAACGATTTTAATAATCTTCGTTATAATTGACAAACTTTATTAAGTTAATTGCTTTTCGCAGTTCTGTTGTATTTATCAATTTTATGTTAAATTTAGTTTTAAGTTAAATATATAACTTAGAAGCAGATATTAGATACGGGAAATGATATCAGAATCGTAAGAAGGAGTTTTCCTTGGGGGGGATATCAGTTCACAATTTAATCATTAACCCTTCCTTTTCGATAACAGAAATGAAAAATGCGGGCGTGACAAGAATTTCGAGGGGTTTGAGACCCAGTATACCCCACCAGCTACGACCTTGACTGAGATGCTATTGAATATGCGATTTTAAGGTAGTTATAAAGTGAAAAACAGCGAACCAATGTGTAATCACAATTTCCGGATAAATTTTCACCTAAACTGTTGATACTTTAATATACATTTCATTATATAATTTATTTAGTATAATCCATGTAATTTGCAGTTGATTTTTTCCGCTGTTAACTGAAGAGGGATAGAAGGGGATAAGTTTTAAGCTATGATGTTTATAATAGGTGCATTACAAGCATTTTCTGTTGTTTCGTTTTCTATAACGAATGAGTTGTCGCTTATGTGTTCTTTTCATCTTAATTGAAGTGGCTTGTACATAAAAAAAGTTGACAGATATTCGGTGTAAGTGCTTGATTGTTTCAATTTCACAAGATGCGCTTCACGGTTTTGTTTGTTTCATTTCTTCCTAGTTTTAAGCTTTAGATATAAGAAGTGACCAGGGGACTTCCATAAAAGCACTTGTACAGGTATTCTTAATCATTCGTTTGGAGATACGTGTAGATATACCTCTTGCAATATAAGTTGTAGAATATCTGCCTGTGGACATTTACCAAGAATGTCTGTACAAAAATTTAAGTTTCTGAGTAGCTCAAACTCCTTCATCCTTCGTGAAATTGGGTAAAATTAAATGAGTAACAATTCTGATTTTCTTAAAATTCAATTTTCAGCAACGTTTTTGCATTTTGGTTTTGCTAATGAAAGTCAAGAATTTGTTCTTAATGCAATAACGTCACGTTAACTTCCAATAAACTTCACACCAATAACTTTTGCCTGAGATGGTAAATTAACGGTATCGCATAATCTACATAATGCATCCGTATATGTTTAAGCTACCTAGCTGTCCACTACATTCAAACTGACAACATTATAACTAGAACGTCGGTCGTGTTCCGTAATCATCCACTCGGAATTCCACTTCCGAAGGTGGCCTCCGAATTATGGTGTTATTTCATCTTGTTAAAGCGTTATAACTCCCATAAAATGAGTGGTAGGAAGAGATGCCAACGGCTATAATACACATTTCAAATGACTTGTAAAATGGTAACGATATGTTTTATAACCTCGTATTTTCAAACTTTTACGAATCCACAAATAAGTCGAATATAGAGTCCTTTGGGTGTACATATATAATATGCTCTTAAATTACACTTAAAGACCTGTGTGGGGTATTAAAATAAGCTAATTAACATAACACGTTTCCTCACAATTTCATTTAAATGAAAAAGAAATGTACTTTTATTTATGTGTGGTAACAAATGAATTCCTTTCATCTTCATCATCATTATCGTAAGGTTATCAGTCCTAATACTGGTTGGTCACACATTTCTATCCTTTCCTATCCTGAGCCAATCTTCGCATTTGCTTAAAACTAAAACATCCCCCATCCTTAACTATTTGTGAACAGTAATCTAATCTAGATCTACCTCTACTCCTCTTAATTCCTATTTGTGCTTCTAATATGTCTTCTTTTATTGCCTAAGAAGGGTTTTAGCAATTTTTTATTGACTCGACTCATATCATCATTATTCACCCATAACACCACATTTCAAACGCTTCTAACTTTTTTCCGCCATACCCATCATCCGTGTTTCGCACCCGTACAGCTCCGAGTTCCTGAAGTACCTACACCTTTAACAATCTTTTTCGAATTTCTAAATTAACCGTTCATTTAGTAGAATTCCTTTAATAAATAGATATTCAATGCACTTTATCTAAAATAAAAGAAATACCTACATCATGGTGCCTTAAGAATTTATGACACTTTGAAATTAAAATTTCTTTGGCTCGTTGCTGTAAGATGTCTTTCTGTAGATTAATTACTAATTATTTTTAATTAGAGTAAAGCAGGATTTTGTTTGCAAACTTAGAGACCTTCCCCATTCAGAATGATAATTTAAATCTACTTAAAGCAATTTACGACTCAAGAAACTTCTTAAAAACTATATTGTTCCCTACAATTAACCGTTCGAAAGTAGTCCACAGGTCTTCTCTTCCCTTCATCATTATTTTCTGCCAATGCGGAAAATTGCATTGCCTAAACGTGGTTTAAAATAAGTAAGAGGAAATTTTCGAATTAATTGTTTTCCGCCTTTAAATAGGACATCTCGGTTTGCATAACAATTAAGCTCCATGTAATTAGTACTGAAGCGGTCGTGAATTTTGGCGTGTTGGCGCTTGATGAATTCAAAAAGTTTTTCTATTGATGGCGTAATTCCATCTACCGGAGCGCATTCTATTTCTATTAATATGATCGTCAAATAAATAACTTCATTCAAAAAATAAATTAACATTTTTATGGAGTTCTTTACATTAGAATGGAAAAGCAGAACCTTTATTATAAGATCATATTTTTTTCAGGAATTGCTAGAGATATCGGATTGAAATGAATGTCTATAACGCCAGTACTGCAAAAAATTTATGTTTTTCAAACTTGGAAACAAATTTTTAAGGGTTTTTTTCATTCATCCTGTTTTTTTATAAGTTATTTCAAGATTAATTTGTGAATGTTCCAGGTTTTGATTTTTGTATTATCAGTCTCTCTTGAATTTATAGTTCATGTTCAGACTTTATCGTTCTTACCTGTGGTACTAACCCCTTGACAAAAAGAGTACCATCGTAAATACCTTCGTAGCGACACAATAATGACCTCAAACAATTAGGTTTTTCCCTAAATTATCGGTAGTCCATACCTATACCTGCATACGGATTGTTCGGGTAGGTGTTGACCGGGGGAAATTTGGGGGTAGTGGCCGAGGTGTGTTTAGTTTTAAGATATAAAAACACTTTTAGATAATAATAATAACAGATGATCAATTCAGACATCAGACAAGGAGCAAGTATCTTTTTAAGTAGCAATTAGTATTAGTTTTAGTTCATTAGCGTGTATATAGGGTTATTAAACGTTATATACAGTTTGAATCTTTTTAATCGACATACACTGGTCTTTGGAGGTTTATATTTTGTGTGATTAATTATTGATCTATGTGGTACAGCAGTACACCGACGGAAACAACAAAAACTTTTCGTCAAGCGAGCCAAGCTCCCCTGTAGTCTAGGAAAAATAAAGTATTGAATCTTCGAATTTTGTGCTGGGGAGTTTTGAGATGAGGTTTTCTGCATTCGATTTGTGAGACCGTCTGCAATCTTTGTGAACATAAGAGATCAATTCATCTTCAAAAAGCATCGACGCACAAGAAAATGCAGTCTTATAAGTGCATTGCAAAAGCCCCGACTAAATAATTTCAATTGATTTTTAATGAATTTAAAACGTAACTCATGGAGGCGATGTGTATGACGGTCGGTTTGGGCTCCAGGAACCTCGAAGACCGTCGCCGATTGCATATTCGTATACAGCGATCCCCAAAACCCCGAGTAACAAAATTGGACCTATTTTTATCATTATTGAACGGATTGCAATTTTTTTTTATAACAACTTTGTAATACACCTATAACATTGCATTTTTCTTATACACTGATGCATTTTTGAAGATAAATTTGTCTCTTATTATGTTCCCAAAGTTTGTAGACGGTCTAACGAATAGAATGCAGTAAATCGCACCTTGATCATCATCATCATCATAAGGTCGTCAGTCCTAAAACTGGTTGGACACGTACCTCCACTCTTTCCTATCCTGGACTAAACTTCGCATTTCCTTAAAACTAGAACTGCACAAAAATTGGAAGGTTTGACCTATTTTTGTGCTTTATTTCCTCGAATACTATTCCTACAATAGTCTCTTAGCCTTCTTAGGGTCCCGCCCCCATACGTTGAAAACCACTGTTGTATGCGGGTTCCATTTTATCATTTGGAGGTACGAAATCCTTCGGGTGGTATTCGTTTTGCTAACTGTTATTTATTTGTGATCTTGTCGCTGAGATTTTGAACGGACAACCTCCATTATAATGCATATTACACCACCTAGGACGGGGTGGAATATCGGGTCATAGTTGGCGCAAAGTTGTTTCGTATCAAGTTAGCTGTTTATTCTAGAGTGTACAGAAAAGAGGGCAAACATTCTCTGAGACATTTCAGTTCTTTGAATAATGAACCTCAGTCTGCCATTAACATTTGGTGCATGACTCGTATGAATATGAAAATAGGAGGCAGCTTAGGGGACGATACGTGCTCCAATGACTGAACAGACGCTGGCTGCGGCAGATGTGAAATATGAACCTGGGCAAAGTGTGCAAAGAATATTTAACACGTCAAGTTATTTATACATATATGCAGATATGTATTTCACCTATCTTCGCTGCATACGGTAAACTATTTTACATCTGAACTAAAGAATGACGAATGTTGAAAGGTAAAATAAAGTGATAATTTAGGAAGATGTAACGACATTACGTATGGATGTGCAGAAGTACTAACCTACTTATTGTGTTACATTTCGTACTCTGCTAGAAGATAGCTACCCATGAAAAACATCTAGGTCAGAAAATGTCTTTGTAAAAAAGCTTTGAGTTACGACTCTGCGAGAATATCACCTCTTTTGACTGTTTCGCGATAAGATAAATGATGCAATTAAAACTGTTAAAGAAATACCTTGCATTTTATACAATCTTCTACTCGTAGTTTCATAAAAACCAAATATACAAAGAACTTAGCTACAACATTAATTATGACTTACGTGCACTAAAAACGTTTACAATTTTAGGGAGCATTCAGTGTGCTTTTGTTGTTACTTTCTGTATTGGTTCATATAGGCCCAGGTAAACGTAGTCTTTTATTAATGTCACAGTAAGTACAATTTTCTTACTATACTTCGTTTAGTTTCTTTAGCGACATGACCTTTAGCTTGACTGGCGCAAAGTAGAGAACAACAACATTAGGCCAGGAAAGGAAGGAGACAACTCTCGGTCAAACTCTCAACCGGCGAGGAGCGTATAATCCGTACTGCACGGAAAAATTGACCATTTTTATCCACTAAAATTGCAGTGCTCGAATGTGCTGTTATTGGTACCAATTATTAGTGGAAAAATCAACGAGATGTTTCTTTATATTTGAAGACATATTAAAGGTTTTAAAGCATGTTTTCGACTCGCACTGCTCTTTCGGCGTTTGCAATGTAAGCGCAAAAAAATGTGTTTATTTACATCACATTATAAACCTCTAAAATCAGTGTTTCTCCACTATATTATGTATGTATTATACATATAAACCTTCCTCTTGAATTACTCTATCTACTAAAAAAAAACGCATTAAAATCCATTGAGTAGTTTTAAAGATCTAAGCATACATAGTGACAGACAGCGGGGGAAATGCGTTGCACGATTTCGTTACATAGCAACTCGTATGAAACAAACTTACCCTACCGTGCGTAAAGAAATTTCACTTCAAAAAATGAATGAGAAGTTGTAACTTATTGTCTCGTTTATTTAACATTGTCTAATACAGATACAGAGTCAAGCTACAGCTATGAGACACGTTCAAATATTGCGAATTAACGATACTTTTACGATCCAATTTTCTTCTTGTTTACGCTAATAAAACACTAGACCAATTTTGCAATATCACGTAGCGCTAGTTCACAATTTGAATTAGTTCATTCGTCACCTCGAGGGCCTTCAATTTTCTGACCCTAATAAAACGGAGTTCTTTATTGCATCCTCAGCACTTTTATTGCTTGCCTTTGTTCTTGTTTACTTTTACTACACATCTTCGAGGGAACGTAAACGTGCCAAAATGGAAATTTAAATTTAAACATCTAAGGACGGTAGTGCAAAAAACAGTGTTATATCTTTCCATTACTTTTGAGCGATAAGTACACCAGCACCATATAAAATCCAAAATCTAGCAGTATTTCTGTTTGTTTATAATTTCACTTTCGCTGTACAAATAGTGAAGAGTTTGCAAAGTTAAACTACGTCGTTTATTGATAAAATATTTAATATGCAGTCAATACTGGTACCTACTTATCGATTGTTTGGTTAACGAAGCAGGTGTGAGGGTAGGTATTTGTTCATGTACACAATATGTATTCGGTACCTACTTAATCCATTATGGAATGGGTTTCAACAAATAGACAAGAATGGTAAAAGGTAATTTTCTGACTTTTTTTGTTGGTTTCGTTCCTATTACATTGATGAGCCAAAAACTATGTCCTTTTGGTAAATGTCTAGATGATGGGTGTGGGATCGGAGGAGGAGGTCTCCCCCACCACTGAACCATAAAAAGTTCATGGTGGTCTCACCCCCATAAAAAGTTATGGGGGTTGAAAGTTGATTATTTTGACAATTCTCATATACTATAATTCAAATAAAATTCAATAAAAAAAATATTTTCAAGCGGGTGGAGGTGGGGGATCGAAAGAGAGTGGTCACTAGAATAAAACCCGATAAGCTAACCTAACCTACTCTACCCTATTGATAAAAATATTTCAATAATGTTTTATATAACTTTCTCAATATTTTTATGTATTTTTCTATTAGTTTTACCTTTGAATATTGTTTAAGAATGACTATATAAATATTTACATGCCTAGAAATGTATAACAATTGGCATATTTATTAACATTGAACCCCCACCTTTTTATGGGGGTGAGACCGTCACGAACTTTTTATACTACAGTGGTGGAAGAGACCTCCTCTTTCGATACCCCCCATCCCCACCCCCTAAATTTACAAAAGAAAGCTAAAACTAGAGCTTAAATATGGCTAAAGCAATCTATTTCCACCACAACAGCAACTATATGTTCAAGAATATACTATAACTGGTGATTTAATCTTCATAATCTTGAATTATTTGACTGGTAAATGGACATTAGGTCTGTTCAAAAAGTATTGCGAATTTTGTGTTTTTTCCAAAAATTATTTATTTATTCATGAATATCTATCCTGTCTCCTTCAATGTAATCCCCACTAGATATTATACACTTGTGACAACATTTTTTCCAATCCTCGAAGCATTTCAAAAAATAATTTTTTGTGATATTGTTCAGTTCCTCTTTAGCGTAGCGTCATACTTGGGCCACTTTTCGTTTCGGGAACAAGAAAAAGTCACAGGGGGCCAGATCTGGGGAATAGGGTGACTGCAGCATTATTAGTGTGTTATTTTTGGTCAAACATTCTCGCACAAGCCACATATCGTTGCAACGATATGTGAGCAGGGGTGTTATCAATGTTCAAAAGCCAATTTTTTTTCTTACACAAATCCGGACGTTTCTGTCGGATTGCTTCGCGCAAATTGCGCATAACTTGTAGGTAATATTCCTTATTGATCGTTCTACCCTTTGGCACTTATGTTGCACCACGCCCCTACAATCGAAGAAAACTGCAAGCAAAATCTTCACCTTCGACCTAACTTGGCGCGTTTTTTTCGGTCTTGGCTCGTGTTGCTGCTTCCATTGGAATGATTGAGCTTTGATTTCCACGCTATAACAATAAACCAATGATTCGTCACCAGTTATGACCCTCTGGAACACATTTGGGTCCAATAGCTTCTTAGAAATGTTAATACGATGCTGTTTTTGGTCGAAATTGAGCAATACTGTACAAGCTATAAACATTTTTAAGATGGAAAATTAAAATAAGTAGACAAATCTTCCTTTACTGTTTCAGAATTTTTAAAATTTGTTTAAAGTACACAGCTTCCTTATTCCAGTTAAAATTTATATAAAACCCTTTAAAAATATTTGATTAAATCACCCAAAGTTCAAAGTTGCAAAAGGGATTACTTACTTCTAACGTTCAAGCTTGTAAAAGAAAGAAAATACATCGGTTTTAAAGGAGAGGCATTTTTCCACTATCGATCTAAAAATCAATTACGTGAAGAGTTTTATTAAAAGGTGAATTCCTGTTTGACCTCTTGATATTGTAAAAGCCCTATTTCACTTGTATGTGTAGGTATATGTACAACACCGCTTTTTCGATTGGGGTCTTCACAATAAAGGTCTTTGATTAGCTTATTTTCAGTGCTATTCTTCAATGTTTGTATATGAAGAATTGAAATGAATGAATGTAAAACAGATTTTTTTAATGGGTATGGAAATTGTGTATCGAAATATAAATTAGTTTTCCAAATTTCCATGAATAGCAGCTCATTAATGAGTAATTCTTGCTTAGTTACGTAAGCGGTGATTGTGTTTTTAATTTATGATTGACGTTTGCTTCATTATTACCTACGTATTCATTAATTTTTCTTGAAGAATACTGGGTAGGTACTTCATAGAAAATAAGATTAAAATTGGGCGAATATGTACATAAGAACATATAATATAATAATATGTGGTAGTAGTAATCATTAGATATTCAGTTGTTTCAATCAATAAAAGCAATTTGTTATTTGGTTCATTGGTATATTTAGTAATCGATTTTGTATTAAGTGTAATAACGCTATCCACTGGAACGATGATATTTACAATAAAGTAGGGACTGTATTAGTCTGTATTATCAGGAAGTAGGTATCTCTAATTCATCAATTTATAATTTTCTTGTGAGTTCTGTACTCTCAAGGAATAGTTTCATAGTTCTCAATGGGGTGTGCATTTTAAAAAAAATAAAATTATAAAAACTCATGCCGCACCCTTTAAAATAGAAAAAGAATTTTAATACCTAAGAAGGACAAGAAATAAAAAGTTCTGCGAAAAGCTCTGCAAAAAAATACGCTTTTGGAATTTTAGCCAGTGTTCTGAGAAGTCCCTAAACAGTTGTATGAAAAGGTTCTATTGAATTTTCGCGAGAATTCGATCGTTTAGAAGTTAATTGAAAAATTTGTTTAATAAAGATTCGATACGAATTGGTGGCTTCTAAATATGTCAGCACCGAATCTGAACTAAGCCCGAATACCTAGTAGTCGTTCTGAGCAGAACGAATTGTAGATTATTCACCCCAGAAGCTATATTTCCACCCTATAACTCCGGAGTGCTGACAATTTTTCGACCCAAAACAGAACATTCAATGAGTTGTAAGTCTAAATCACTAAAGTTTACTGTAGTTCTGGTCAGAACTATCCCTCGCTTGATAGGTACAATTAGAACAGTTTTTCCTACTCTCAATTCCAGAGTTTTTTGAATTATTGGGTGAAAGAACATTTCGGGATGTGTAGGATACTCATTTGAGGGTGGTTTTGATTAAACCTCTTACGTTCTCGGATGTAAAGGGTTCCGTGCGTGCGAGATACTTATTCGGGGGTAGTTTCAATCAGAACTGCTGCAGAAACTCGTTCAAAAAATAGCCGGAACTTTAGAGGGGAAAAAAGTGTGAGAGGTAGTTCTGGCTATAGATTCTGTAAACAGTTGTGATTTGTACAAGTTTTCATTTTGTACTACAGCTTAGGACTACTGGAAGTACTTGCGCTTAGTATTTTGAAGTCACGAACTCGTAGGGCCTACGAAACTGCAGAACTACAAAAATTAGCTTTGAAACTTCTTTCTTCGTTTGGGTCAACATATATTTGTGAAGCAGCTTTTTCGAAGGATTTAATGTCAATAGCTTGGACCAATTAAATTCCAAACTCCAGACAGATGGTCCGCAACAAAAAATGTAATTTTCCTCATTGATATGTAAAAAAATACCTTTGTTATTTCCGTAATTACATTTGTTTAGTCAATATTTTTTTCTATAAAATGTTGTGCGGACGGCGATAGTAATTTTACTTCTTAAAACGGACCCCGCGCGAAACGAATTAGTGACCCCTGTGGTAGGCTAATCATTAGTTATCTTACTTTTTAACAATCGAGTTTTAATGAAAATGCAGTAGGACTTTTTGATACAGTTCTCTGGGAAATATCCAGAACTTCGTATAAAACTTGAAGAAAACCCTGCTTTTTACAGAATATTTTGCGGAAACCATCAGGAACTTCCAGAGTCGGTATTGTGCGTTAATGTACTTATTTTTAAGAAAAACATGAGTGCTGCAACCCTCTCTGGTCTCCCCTATTGCTATAATGTAAATAGTAACGAAAGTACAACACTACTTATCGTATTGTTGGAGCGCAATTCATGATGTATCGTTTGAATATTGAAAAAACAATTTTGTTATTCGCAGTTTAAACTTATAAATACGTGCCTGCAACAAAGGAACTTTATTATCATATTATGTAGGTTTTTCCTAGGCAGGTATCGTCCCTTCGCGCTGGTCATCAGATGGGTCGATGATCTTCCCATCCATAAACAATTTTGTGATTGTAGTCACGTAGTCACTAACCATAGCTTAAGGTCAAAAACACCTCACTAACATACCTCCACCCCCTATATTTTGTTGTTCTATTTAAGCATCTTTTCTATGTAATAAGCTCATTACGTTCAAGCATTAAGTTCAATCATTCAGTTCATCAATAGTTCATTCGTTGCAGTTATCTTTAAGTATTTTTTCGGTGTTAGTTTTAGTGTAAGTTGTTTATTAAAAGTTGAAAATCACATTAGTTATTACTGCTCGTTCTAACATTCTAAGAAAAACCACAGATAGAAAATATTCGACCGTTATTTCCTAAAATATCGGCTTCGTTAAATTAATTTTTAACGAAGAGGGTTTAAGTGTTCCTTAGGAAAAAATCTAGGCCAGCAACACACCCGCAACAATCAACACGTATTATTTTATGCAATAAAATAAACAGATCTAACATTAAACGTAAGTATAATGTGGCTGGCATCAATTTAATAGGTGTCAGAGACGAAATATCCGTGACACAGAGTAGTTTTGTGTGTATCGTTCACGTAACGCAGGTTCAATTGAGCATTTGTGTGGGAAAAATAACTAAACAAACGGGATCTCCGATGTTTCTCTAGCGCAATTTAATTCATTAAATGCACACATTCGTGTTGGAGAGTAACTAATAGCCAGCATTTTCGCTTCCTGCAATTGATGCTAGCAAAAAAATTGAGCGCACTAGAAACGAGATATTTTTACATTTGCAAAAAGCGTCGTCGTGTGTGTGCCAAATTACTTTCTGTGCTATGCTGTTTGTAAGTAATTACAGGATAAGCAGCAATATAAATATTCATTTTACGAATAAATGTACCGAGTGAAATATGCACATACATATGTATGAAGGGAAGAGGTTCATTCGTTGTTATAACCTGAAAGAATGCAAAATTGGATCATCTTCAGCTAAATAAATAATTCATTTAATTTACATACGCACTTTGAAAAAATTGCTGAAAATATATTCTGTACTCCAGCTCTAGGCAGTAATTTTGTTTACTTACTGATTTTTTTCGAATAGTTTGTTGTTGAAACTTGAGATTTTCATACATAAACTTGGATTCGCCTTCACCATCATCATAAGGTCGTCAGTCCTAAGACTTTGCATTTCCCTAAAACTAGAACAACCCACATCCTTGACTATTTGCGAACAGTAATCTAACCTAGGTCTACCTCTACCCCTCCTAACTCCTGTTTCTGCCTTTAATATGTCCGATTAGACCTTCATGTCTGAGAAGGTGTCCTACCAACCTATCTCGCCTATTTCTTATTGACTTCCATAGAGTCCTCTGTTCTCCTATTCTTTCTAATACCTCTTCATTTCTAACCTTTTCTATCCACGTTATCCTCATCATTCGCCTATAACACCACATTTCGAACGCTTCTAACCTTTTCTTTTCCGCCACGCACACTGTCCATGTTTCGCACCCGTACAACGCCGCGCTCCAAACAGACACCTTTCGCCTTATTGCAACCTAAACTGGATATATGAAAAACTGTATTAAGATGCTACATTTTGTGTCAAAACTTTGTGCTTTGTTATATAAATGTCTAAATGTCAATTTTTACTATTGTAACACCTTTTGTATACAGGATTTAGAATTGCCGCGATAATCTGTACGTTCATATTTCTATTTCTTTAAACAAGTCTTGATATGTACTTGAAACTTAGTACGTACCTGGCGATTAAAAGTCCGTTATTTATGCAATTTTAAATTTATATTACTGTTTCTCTCTCGTTGACGCATTATTTATATCAACTGCCTTTAATTGACTAAATGAAGCCGTTATGGAATGTTTGTGAATATTTCCGGAAACTTCCTGTAAGTTTGTTTTGTTTGTCTTCCGGTGTGTTGTTGTAACATTATCAAGAGTGTCGCTGTATCGATTGCCGCAAGCAGCATTCGTTTATCACAAGACTTTTAAAATCTGGTGCTAAAAAGGTGGTTAGGCTGTTCAAAATTTCGAAATGTTGCGGAAAAGTATTCTATCGCAATAAATGTTTCCTGTGTAGTTTTTTCTTTTCGTAACAATTACGTGATTATTACATAACTCCTCATCATAAGGTCGTCAGTCCTAAGATTGGTTGGACAAGTACTTCCACTCCATCCTATCCTAAGCCAATCTTCGCATTTCCCTAAAACTAGAACATGCCATATCCTTAACTATTTGATCAAAACTGGATGCCTGAGAAGGTGTTCTAGCAACCTATCTCGCCTAAATCCTATGTAGGCGTTCTTTCCTTTTTTTATCGTTTTCTCTATTGTTACCCGTAAAGCTAGAAGGCCTCCCGCGTGCCTCTATTTCTTATAAACCCAAATTGATCTTCCCCTAATGGTTCTTCCGCCCTTTTTTCATCCTTCTCTGTACAATTCTAGTTAAGAATTAATTTTTAAGGCACCGTTTTTGTCATAATTGAATATTATTAAGTCATAAGTGTACGTTTTATGTTGTCTTTATTTATATTTTATTTAAAAGCATTCCTTTTAAGAACTTTTTAAAATCTGTATCGCAAAAAGTCATCGATAACGTAATTTGGTTGAAGAATGAATGAAACCGTACGTAGATGCTCTATTCAAAATGTTCTCATATTCAGCCATATGCAGAGCTTAATCTGTCACAGAATGTTGATGTTAGCTTTCCGTCTGCTTTTATTTTAAAATGTGATTTATTTATAACCGCCTACAGGCGATTTATTCAGACGTTAAGGACATTTGTACGTGGGATATATGCCAAATCCGCTACTTTAGCAAATCCAATAGGCACTTACTGTTCTACCGAAATTTCGCGTTCCTAAAATGGAACGTTTTCGAATAACATTGTAATGGATTAGTGACATTAAATGTCAGGATTTCTGGGTTATTTAGGTTAGATTATTAAGTGATCTACATTAGGAACATAAAAAAAAGTATCAACACAATGTTTTAATTTCAAAATAATGTTTAGAAATCATTATTAACATACTTCTCGGTGTTTTTATTTTTTCACTTTTGCTTTAAAATGTATCTCCCTTTCTGGTGTGCTTCATCGAGGAACCATCAGTATGGAACGAAAATAAAATGTGAATATTTATTCCACCTTCTTTCGTCTTTTTTCAAGGATTTTATTGGTACGCGTAGCTGTAACTGTTTGCAACCCCATTATTACATTTTCAAGATATACCGGCGCGGGATCAAAACCGGTGGTGGCTCTGGTCTGGGCATTCGCCGTACATGCAGTACTACAGGGCGAAATTATGTACATATCTAAATAAGTACTAACATCGAAGCATATGTTTTATCGTGTGTTCATTAGTATTACATACACCTCTTTTTTGTTTTTATTATTACTAATAAGCACTACATAGTATGATGCGTTTTTTTTTTAATAGATAGTGATTCAAGAGGAAGGTTAATATGTATAATACATGCATCATATAGAAGAGAAACACTGATAATTTTAGAGGTTTCTAATGTGATGTCGTAAGTAAACACATTTTTTGTGCATACATTGTAAACGCTGACTGAACCCTAGGAGATCAAAATAATGTACTACAGTATTGTACATCTTAAAAAGGTCTACAAGAAAGTCCGCGATGTTATAAGTTTATCTCTTAGGGATAACCCACAATAACCATTTTTTATTCTTTACTTTTTACGAGAAATAATGGCTTATTTACGAACCGATTTTAAGCAATACAGCATTAATCCTTATCCAATTAAGTACTTTTAAATACATTGTGCATTTAATATAGATCAATATGGCTTTTTATAGCATGTAATTTAAATAAATATTTTTGATGATATTACAGATTTAAAATGCAGGGACATGGCGGTACCGGCCGGTTTGTATTGTCTAATGACAAAAAAGCTGTGATTGTTGTATATAAAGACATTCTGTTGTATATTTAGTATGTTCAGGGGGTGTCCTTTAAAGATTTCCCCTCCTCGAGAATAATCTAAACNAATATATTTAATATCATATTATATTGCACCCGTGCGAAGCTGGGGCGGGTCGCTAGTAGATGATATAATTTTTTCGCTGATTTGGTCAGCCTACCACCTAAGCTTTTGGACCACTGGATATACACTGCAGTAATCTTGACTCTATAGTGTTTATTTAGATATCGATAAAAACAAATAGGCTTCGTGCTGAAACTGAATGTTTAGTGGTTTTGCACGAGTTACCAAGAATTTCGACATTACGTTCAAGAAAATATGAAGACGTTTGAGTTTTCATGCTATTAAAAAGAATAGAACCTTACCCTAAATTGATTCGCTCCACTTCGAAGAATGACTGTTACCAAAAACAAACAAATTCATTCGGATCTTCTTAATCGGACAACTTCTTCAATTCCTTAATGCACGGTGACGGTCGTGAATTTAAGACCAACAACAAATTCAACCTGATTTAATCAAACGTATTCCGTAGTAAAATGTCGTGGACCGTGAATGCGGGTACTCTTGATTATTCTAAAGACAAAGAGAAAGAATGATCGTCGCAGTGCTGCAGAAAGCGGAGCGAATTCAGTGATACCTAATTCTTGTCCCTTCTTACATTTCTTAGCGGACATCATCTCGTTTTGGTTCAGTTCCGTTTAGAATAAATATGTGCAACTCGATAGCACAGTGGCTCACACTTATTACATTACAGACCAGAATTTTTTCGAGATCCTCACGAAAATCTTATAGCAAACAGAAATCTGAGTTAAAAAATGCTTTTCTTGTGATTTTTCAATTTAATACGTTTTTTATTGCAATTTTGATTTACATAGGAACTTCAATTTTTACATTAGAAATTTCTTTTAGTGATCTATATGTGTACTTTCAACTGAAAGTAGTAATTGGAACTCGAGATAAAAATGTTCAGTCTCTCAGAGTCTCTGAAAGCGAGACTCGAATCTCCGTCTCTCATCGAGTCTCTCTGGTGTCGCTGAGAGAGACTGTCGAGAGGCTGTCAAAAAAACTGTTTAGCGTCTCTGAACCAGAGACTCGAGTCGCTCATAGAGAGATCCTCATTTCGTATCCAGTCTCTGAACGAGAGACTCGAATCTCTGAACGAGAGACTCGAGTCGCTCATAGAGAGATCCTCATTTCGTATCCAGTCTCTGAAGGAGAGACTTTAATCTCTCAATAAGTGGTGTCCCGATAGACATGGTTAGTCAAGTTCAACATATTTCAGAAATCCCAGTCTTTCGAAGAAAGACTCGAATCTCTCAATTTTTCATTTTTATTCATTCAGTCTCTCTGTGAGAGACTCGAATTTCTGAAGTCTCTCAGAGTCTCTGAAAGCGAGAGTCGAGTCTCCGTTTCTCATCTAGTCTGGTGGCGCTGAGAGAGACTGTCAAAAAAAAACTGTTTAGCGTCTCTGAACGAGAGACTCGAGTCGCTCATAGAGAGATCCTCATTTCGTATCTCGAATCTCTCAATAAGTGGTGCCTCGATAGACATGGTTAAAATTCAACATATTTTAGAGATCCCAGTCTTTCTACAAGAGACTAGAGTCTCTCAATTTTTCAGTTTTATTCCTTCAGTCTCTCTGTGAGAGACTCGAATCTCTGAATTAACAATTTTATCATTAGAGTCTCTCATACAGAAATTGTAAGAGATCCATAAAAACACATAGGCAATAACTGAGAGACTCTAAATGACTGTGAGAGACGCTCTCAGAGACGCTGAAAGACTCTGACAGACTGAAAATTTTTGTCCAGGGATTAAAAAAATAATGTTTATGAAAACTACTGAAATTCGGTTTACTGGTAGAATGGACAATTTTAAACAAGAATCTGCAAGTACGGTTTTTAGAAAAGTAAAAATAAATAAGTTATGATAAATTAAAACATGAGTCATTCTTGATCAGATTCGTCTGCTTGCTATAGGCCTAAGCCGTGTCACCACTGCTCTGAGTCTGATGATCCTGGGTTTTTAGGTTCATCTTTGTAATGTTTTCATTGCGTCTGTCCATCTTGGTTAGACTTTAGATTATATCAGCATAAATCAGTAGAGCACCTCGATGACTCGTTGATTTTCATATAAATGCGAGAATGTTTAGTAAGCTTAACATATTCAACATTCAGATTGTTGAGTGTTTCAACTAATTATAGCAACAAAATAATTACTTGTCGACTCGATTCTCATCAACAGTTTTATATTTAAAGAATCATCAGGAATTGTATGCAGGTTGAATTTTTCCAGTATACATTTTCAATAAGGAGTTGTCAACTTTCTTGTTACATTTCCTGTTATGATCTGAAGAATTACTTAACATTTCTTTATTTGCTTGAAAAAATTCTTTCGGATGTTACTTATGTTTAGAATCCCTAGACAAAAATTTTCAGTCTCTCTCCAGTCTCTTAGAGTCTGTCAGAGTCTTTCATGGTCTTTGAGAGTGTCTCTCACAGTATTTCACAGTCTCTCAGTTATTGCCTAGGTGTTTTTATGGATCTCTCACAGTCTCTGTATGAGAGACTCGAACGATAAAATTGTTAATTTAGAGATTCGAGTCTCTCGTTCAAAAAGTGGACACGAAATGAGGATCTCTCTATGAGCGACTCAAGTCTCTGGTTCAGAGACGCTAGTTTTTTTGAAAGTATCTCGATAGTCTCTCTTAGCGACACCAGAGAGACTCGATGAGAGACGGAGACTCGAGTCTCGCTTTCAGAGATTCTGAGAGTCCGAACATTTTTATCTCGGGATTATTAATTATTAATTCTGTTAGTAAACTGAATTGTAATAAAATCCATTAACTTTATTCCTTATTCTGAATACTATTTTTTAAAATGTTCCACATATTTAATTTTTCAACTCTTTGCAAGTATTAACATTTTGTTACGTGCTTTTTTAGGCAAATACCTATCTTTGTTGCTATATATATATAGTTTAAGAAGCTGCTAATTTAGATATAATTTTATTAAAAATTTGATATATTGCGTTTCCATCACTGTCATAAATATTAACAATTTTTTTCAAGTGTGGTTTGTTAATTGTTACAATAGAAAGTGAAATTATAAATATTTAATAGAATTGCCATTTTAAACCACAGTCTCAGGTCCAATCTTCTTATTACTTTGGCGTGAGAAACCGAAGCGTAGGTACTTTTGCTAGGTCGTCTTTCATGCAAATAATCTCGTTCGTATCTCAGATATCCGTTCCGTGACAAATGACAAATGCAGTTTCTGAGATTAAAATCCCTGCAATTGAATATACGTACGGAGGATGAAAAGAGCTGGCGAAAAATTGGCTGCGAACTGCTATTCACACCTGGAACCGATTCGGATTTATATTTCACATTGAATAAATATATCTATCATCATTCTTGAATAAAATGGAAAATCTGATTAATAATTCCATAGCGGACATGCAAATGCTATATTTTTGTGAAAACTTTATATGTATGATTTGATAAAATCTGTAATATAAAAAGCAGAGCTTTATTTCGCTTATGAAATATAATATAATCAAGTTCAAGTCAAGTATTTAGATAATCAAGTAGTTCAAGATCATTTGATTTTTGCAAAATGTTAGTCTCATTTGCCTCTTTGACTTCTTTTTCAAACTACTTACTTGAAATCAAGTCAAGTAGTTACATTTTAAGTATTTAGAAAATTAAGTAGTTCGAGATGATTTGATTTTTTTCAAGATGTCTTGCTTTTCAAGTTAGCTAACTGGTCTTGACATGAAATCAAGCCAAGTTTCAATCAAATAGCTTACATTTTAAGTATTTGGAAAATCAAATATTTCAAGACTATTTGATTTTTTTCAAGATGTTAATCAAGAATTGGCTTGCTTTTCAAGCTATTTAACTAGTCTTGACTTGAAATCAAGTCAAATTCAAGTCAAGTAGTTACATTTTAAGTATGTGGAAAATCAAGTACCTACTTCAAGACGATTTGATTTTTTTCAAGATGTTAATCAAGACTTGACCTCCTTTTCAATCTATTTAACTAGTCTTGACTTGAAATTAACTCAAGTTCAAGTCAAGTAGTTTCATTTTAGGTAAATGGAAAATCGAGTATTTCAAGGCGATTTGATTTTTTTCAAGATGGTAATCAAGACTTGACTTCCTTTTCAAGCTATTTAACTAGTCTTGACTTGAAATTAACTCAACTTCAAGTCAAGTACTTAGTTACATTTTAAGTATTTGGAAAATCAAGTATTTCAAGGCGATTTGATTTTTTTCAAGATGTTAATCAAGACTTGACTTCCTTTTTAAGCTATTTAACTAGTCTTGACTTGAAATCAAGTCAAGTAAAAGTCAAGTAGTAACATTTTAAGTATTTGGAAAATCAAGTATTTCAAGGCGATTTGATTTTTTTCAAGATGTTAGTTTTAGTTGCTAGCTTGGTATTCACGAATTGACTTGTTTTCCAAGCTATTTGACGGGTCTTGACTTGAAATGAAATGAATAAGTTTATGACATCAATCTCTGGCATATCCATTTTCAAGTTGACAACTTTGCAAAATTTTTCAAAATCGTTACGTAAATATTAATTTTTCAATTTTTTACTTTCATGTAGTTTTATGAAATCTGCACTCAAATTTAAAATGTATGAGAAACTCATGAAATAATTTTTGAAACTTATATGCACCTTAAATTAAAACTATACACTGATATGATATATGTATATTAGATATGCTCAAATGGGTATTAAAATGATAATACATATTTTTAATACAATAAATGACTGTATTGCTGCATTTCGAAAAAATTGAATTATTCATAACATGCTCGCTAGCTGCAATCGATGTAAACTTTCGACAATAAAAGTTCCCTGATAATGGCCTTAAATCAAATGACGCTTCCACGTCAGCGGTCCGTGTTTCAGTTACGCGAACCAAATAGGAATTGACTAAAAACCGCGGCAGTCTTTTACGAAGACAGGGATTATTGGCCACCAATTTTCTAAAGTAAATAATCCTTTATTTTATATAAATATTATTCTCCTGCTAAATAGTTCGTCATTTTACACATAAGAGGGTAAAAGTGATACGAACACCCTTACTTCTCATTCCGAAGGGACTTCTAGCGGAGCCACTTGGATTATGTACGTACATCACCCTACTATCATTTTATTTATTATCAAGTAATCAAGTACAGGATAGTATAAGAACATGGCTTTATTTATAAAAATTTTTTTAATGAGGCATACAAGATTAATATTCAGGAACACATTTGCTCCAATTTTTAGAAGGACTCTTGTAGAGCGAGGATCGTATTTCGAATGGAAATCGTAGTAAGAATAAATTACAAAGAACAATCAGCGGTTCTATCAAGATGTTAGAGTTTGAGTACATAATGTTAGACAGATATGAATGCTAATGAGTTTGTGTTCCTCAGGCAACGTCTTGTGCTTCATTTCTATGGTAAAAAACATTAAACTGTAATAGACCCTTATCTAAACGAAGACGGCCGAATACTTTTGACTTTTTAACATAGATGGGCACCAATTTAAAAGCGAAGTAAAAGTCAGTAACGATAAAAAAAAAGACAGAACATGTTAGCGTATTTTTAATTTACTTTTGTGTGTTAATATTGAAGGTGGTATAATTATAAAGCATTAGCAACTGCTAAAAAATGTATCCGGATATAGAATACACACACTTTGTATCTAGCTATTTAATATTTTGTTTAATATACACTAGCGGCGAGTTGAGAACTGAACATAGGGATATTCGACTATATGCGATCATCAAAGGGAGCCACCATCTTTTGAAAAATAAGACGTGGTATAGAGAAATTTGTAGATTCATTCACCCATCTTTTCATATAACAGAATAATAAACTAATGTAAATGAATCGCATCAAAAAATGCAATTTAAAGATTTTGAAGTGTGGCATACTTAATTCTATTTTCGATGAAACTTTGCCTTACCTGTATACTTGGAATCACCTGCCCTTTAATACTTTGCGAAGTGAAGCAACATATAGAGCTGAGATTTTAATCGTCGCTATGTTCGCTGATTGAGGAATATTATAGCACGGTTTTGTGTTTTTATCTCGAAATCCACGATCTACTACCATCAATATTTGTCATCATTATCATCATAAGGTCGTTAGTCCTAAGACCGATTAGACACACATCTCAACTCTTTCCTTTCCTGAGCTACTCTTCGCATTTCTCTAAAACTAGAACAATCTACATCCCTAACTATTTGCGAACGGTAATCTAATCTAGATCTAGCTCTCTACTCCTCTTAACTGCTGGTTCTGGCTCTAATATGTTTTTGACTAGCCGTTTATGCCTGAGAAGGTGTCCTAACAATCTATCTTGCCTATTTCTTGTCGATTTCCATAAAGTCCGTTGTTCTCTTATTCTTTCTCTTCATTTCTAACCTTCTCTATCTATGGTATCCTCATCATTCAGTTGTAACACCACATTTCGAACGCTTATAACCTTTTTCTTTCTTATCAGTATTAGTATACAAAAAAAAAATGATTTGCTTTTTGTCAACGTTTTAGACTGACTCCTTACTCTGTAGAATACACGTATGTTTTATATTATTTATATTTAGTATAACACATATTATAGTTCAATCGATTGCAATTGCGATTTACTAAAATATCCTCAAACTTCCTCTTATGCACAAATGTAAAATTTATTTGTAGAATATTCTTAGTTAGATTAACTGTCTCCCTCAAAATTTCGAGTCCCCGACCCTTGTCTGCTTTCAGCAGCTACTTGATGACTACCTATTATTCGCCGGGCTTGGTGACAATACGTGTTCGTTCCATTAAAATGTGTTCTTTTGACAAGAGCCCTGCTGCCAAAGAAGACAAAAGCTATTAGAACGCACCGTACGTGGAATGCCCTCTAAAATATCAAGACAAGAAAGGGTTTGGACCCAATAGAGATGATATTCAACCTCTTACTCACTTGAATGCTTCGTCGTTTGTTTTTCAATCATCGACGACCTTATTTGTCTTATTATTCTATAGGGCGACTGAAAGAACAGCATAATGACGTGGGTCGCTAATGAATGTTTTTCTATACCTTCTGTTTTTTTAGAAACATATGAACTTGCCCTTGTTTTCGGGGTAAGCACCTCTGCTTTGAATTACAAATTGCAAGATTTGCTTTTATCAGAATTTAATTTCGATTTGTGTAGGGATATAAAGCAGATAATAGCGTACGGTTAATTTAGAAATTCGAAAAAGGTTGTTAAATGTTTGGAGCACGACGCTGTACGGGTGCGAAACATCGACAGTGGGCGCGGCGGAAAAGAAAAGGTTAGAAGCGTTTGAAATGTGGTGTTACAGGCGAATAATGAGTATACCATGGGTAGAGAGGGTTAGAAATGAAGACATTTTAGAAAGAGTAGGAGAATAGAGGACTCTGTAAGAAATAGGCGAGATGGGTTTGTAGGACACCTTCTCAGGCATGAAGGTCTAATCAGAGACATATTGGAGGCAGAAATGGGAGTTAGGAGGGGTAGAGGTAGAACTAGATTAGATTACTGTTCGCAAATAGTTAAGGATGTGGGTTGTTCTAGTTTTAGGGAAATGCAAAGATTAGCGCTGGATAGGAAAGAGTGGAAGTGCGTGTTCAACCAGTCTTAGGACTGATGACCTTAACAATGATGATGATGAGGAGAGTTTAAGTTTATGGTTTTTCGTTAGTTGTACGATAAAATTAGCTAAGTTATCAAATTTCAGCTTTCTTAAGTAGGTACTCATAGTTTAATAACATAGAACGTCCGATTACTTAATCGTCTTGTTGAACAGTTCGATAAAGCCTTTTGCAGCACCAACAAGGTGCTACTTTTAAATACTCGCGCATTTCGCCTATGAGATATTAAACTACCTCAACTACACGTTAAAATTCTAATTTATTACTAATTTTTATTATTGTGATTTACATAAAACAAGGATGTATTACCGTGCCGCTGCACAATCAAGGAGGAAAATTCCATATTAATGGAAGTGTTTTTGTTCTTAAAAAATAGTTTTAATTAATTTTTTTATAACCAAACTCAGAAAGAAATACCGAATATAGGATTACAGTAATTATACTTTTTGTCTAATTATCCAATTGATGCATGAAATTTATCAGTACGTATAATTGAATTGTGACTTTTAAAACATGACCCAGATTGGAGGATTGCGATTGAAATGAGATTAATTTACAGCTCGTATTTATGTCGAGTACATGTTTTATTAGATTTACTGATGAAAGTAATTGGAAGTACGCGCGGGTGACAGTTCGATATTAATATAGGCATATAGATCCATTGTCCATTTCTTCCTTTGATTGGTGTATATAAAAGAAGAATCAAAGCCAGTAAGGGTTTGGTGTTTAATTTTTTTTTGTAGAACCAATATCAACGTTTCGCTTTTAGTTATAGGAGTTTATCAAGGTAGGTTCTGTGGTTAACAACAGTTGTTTGGGTATAACAATGGATGGTTTGCATATTAATAGGTAACTTTCTTCATAATTGATGAAAGAAAAAGAATGAGTAGTAGAGTGTACTAATCCTTGCTGTAACGACTGCCGACTGTTCTGTTTTTGAGTTTTTAATGCTTTCTGGCATCAAAGGCAGTTAGTTAGTAGATATTACACCTCAAAATATGTTGCTTCATTTGGATGTGAATTTACGGGCAGTTTAATAACACTTTTATTATTCATGGTACTGCGTTCCTTTTCGTCTGGGAACATTAAAGTAGCAGAAAACCCATAAAAATGCCTGCGTTTTGAATGAAAAGCCAATAATTAAAAGTTAAATTAGATGCCACAGACGGCGACTGAACATGAGTATTTTATTTTAATTTCTGGATAATACTATTTTCTTGCATGTTAATGTCTATACAAAATTCAATTTTAATGTAGGTTCGTAAGTATTATCTACTTGAAATTAAAGGTATACACTATTATTGAAGAAATAGATAAAAAACACAAAATCCGTTTGATACACGCACTTATATAATACGTATATATCAGATTAAGGTTCTTTAGGTAGGAATAACACGAATATAAATTAAACAATTTAATCTTAGTTTTGGTCGATTCGGCATAATTAGTATCAAGACATTTCTTATTTATTTAACAATCAATTTTTGTAATGTATGTATTAGGGATCATTCTGATAGAAAATAAGGAAAAGACAGACAGATGGTAAGAATATTTAGAGAACATATACGCAGGCCATAAGTTACAAGATATATTAGAGAAGGAAGAGAGTGTGGAGATACAGTACAGATCGTATGCTTTTCAAATTTACGAGATGGGGAAAGTTCCAGAGGATTATAAACGGAACGTGGTAGTAACCATACCTAAAAAGAGAAGCGTGGATAAGTGCGAGACCTTTAGAACAATTAGCTTAACTTCCCATGCATCAAAAGTCGAGCGAGTGCGGTGGAAAAGAAAAGGTTAGAAGCGTTCGAATGATGAGGATACCGTGGATAGAGAAGGTTAGAATTGAAGAGATATTAGAAAGAATAGGAGAACACATGACTCTATGGAAGTCAATAAGAAATAGGCGAGATAGGTTGGTAGGACACCTTCTCAGACATGAAGGTCTGGTCAGAAACATATTAGAGGCAGAAACAGGAGTTAGGGGGAGGAGAGGTAGAGCTAGATTAGATTACTGTTCGCAAACAGTTAAGGATGTGGGTTGTTCTAGTTTTAGGGAAATACGAAGTTTAGCTCAAGTCTTAGGACTGACGATCTTATGATGATGATGATGATGATACTAATTATAAATTTACTATTAGCAGTGTATATAGTACATTATGCATCTCTTATATACTCTTGAAATAAATACGTAGATTGTTCAGGGAAATGCCGTACTTCAATAACTTCCCGTATAACGTAACCCTTTTCTAAAGNTAAGACTGGTTGGACACGTACCTCCACTCTTTCCTATCCTGAGCTAAACTTCGCATTTCCCTAAAACTAGAACAACCCACATCCTTAACTATTTGCGAACAGTAATCTAATCTAGTTTTGCCTCTACCCTTCCTAACTCCTGTTTCTGCCTCTAATATGTCTCTGATTAGACCTTCATGTCTGAGAAGGTGTCCTACCAACCTATCTCGCCTATTTCTTATTGACTTCCATAGAGCCTTCTGTTCTCCTATTCTTACTAATACCTCTTACTTAATTAATGATTATAAAATCTATTTCTAGCCTATTACATCCGCAGAGTAACGGTTTTCCCTTAACAGGAATAATCAGTCCAGGTTCAGAACCCAGGGTAATACAAAGAAACATAGTATTCTTTGCAACATTTTAAAAGAAATTATTGTGAGTAATAAACATTATCTGGCTTAAACTAATGGACAATTGTAATTATTGACGAAAGTATAGAAAACTCAACTTTCTAAAAGTTAAAGATATTTTTACATTTCTCGTATACTTTTTCTTACAGAGAAACAGAATTGAACACTTGTTTATAAAATTTAATTGAACTATGAGCTAAACTTCGCATTTCCCTAAAACTAGAACAACCCACACCCTTAACTATTTGCGAACAGTAATCTAACCTGGGTCTACCTCTACCCCTCCTAACTCCTGCTTTTGCTTCAAATATGTCTGTGACTAGACCTTCATGTACATCCATAAATAACGAAAGAGGAAATAGAATAGCAGGATATAGTTTGAGCCATGAAATACTATTTAGAATCAGAAACACTAGTTACGATGAATAGGGGTAACCCTATTGCAAATGGTAAGGGAGGTGGGATTTTGTAGTTTTAAGGAAATGTGATGATTGACTCAGGTTTGAAAGGACTGAAAACCTTGTGATCGTGAAGGAAACAACTCGTGGAAGCCTCTAGAACAAAAAAATTTACACGAGATTATACAATTCATATTTAAAAAAGGTGAAACCTATTATGTCTTGGAAGGTTTCTTGCACTTATGCATAACATGCGCGTTTATTTATTCGTTCGAAAAGAGGAAATGAACGTTTAATCGATACGTTTGTTGTTCTACGTAGATGTATATGTGTGTGTAAAAGCATGGCATGTGTTACCGGTTTTATTATTAGCCCCACGCGTACGAGTTCGCTATGAATCCTTTCAAATCCTTTCCGACCCCATGACAACACCTAATTGCACCTACTGTCTGTTATATGTATATCGACTTCGTTTCCTGTTGCAAATTCACCAAACGTGTCTTTTGATTAACGACCCATGTTGTGTACACTCATAACGGAGAGAGTTCATGGAGCACAGCAGAAATAGTTCAATTAAATTTTATAAACAAGTGTTCAATTCTGTTTCTCTGTAAGAAAAAGTATACGAGAAATGTAAAAATATCTTTAACTTTTAGAAATTTGAGTATATTGACTATACTTTCGTCAATAATTACAATTATTCAATATTAGTCAGATAAGGTTTAGAAAGAAAACTATGTTACATTTTATTAACCTGGGTTCAGAACCTAGGACTAATTATTCCTGTTAGGGGAAAACCCGTTACTCTGCAGAAGTAATAGACTAGAAATAGATTTTATAATTTTTAATTAAGCAAGAGGTATTAGAAAGAAAAGGAGAATAGAGAACTCTATGGAAGTCAATAAGAAATAGGTGAGATAGGTTGGTAGGACACCTTCTCAGGCATGAAGGTCTAATCAGAGACATATTAGAGGCAGAAATAGGAGTTAAGAGGGGTAGAGGTAAACCTAGATTAGATAAATGTTCGCAAATAATTAAGGATGTGGGTTGTTGCTCAGGATGGGAAAGAGTGGAGGTACGTGTCCGACCATTCTTAGGACTGATGACCTTATGATGATGATGAATTAAGTAAGTAATGACAGATCAGCGCCATTAGGCTAGAAAATTTTTGTTCAAATGCATCTTCAGACTATTGTAGAACCGGCATTATTTCTTGTGTAAAAATGGGCATTAAAATCTATATAAAAAAAAATGGATGATACCCATCATATCTCAGGACTGGAGATAAGTAAAAAAAAGACAGTTTGCACTAATCGAAAGGGCATGAAAAAATGCTAAAATGCAGTGTATTCTTCCGTTTGATTACATCTTAAACGTTTTCCTATATACCCATCGCTGCGCTGGAGTTTTTTTTTGTGATATGTCTTTTTTTATTTTTTATATGTGAGGTTTTCGAAGACTGTTGCTCACTAAAGATATTTAAGTTTTTCTTCTTCTAACTCTTGTAATTGAATGTCAATTACCGTTAAATTTTTTTAACAAACAAAAAAGCTTTTTTGTGATGCAGGCTAAGAATGTGTTTCTGTAATGTCAGACATGTGTTCTGAATCTATCACATTTATTTGAAAACTGTATGTTTAACCAATATTCATACAATTTTCATAACGATACAGTATGTTTATTGAATGATTGACTGTTTTTAAAAAACCATTTTCCTAATACTTTCCAAAATTGTCTAATTTTTGTATGGAATAAATAAGTCCTTACTGAAATCCCCCTGTTCTGTTCCATGGGGACAACTCCTTCAATTAATAGAGTTCAACAGTGCCGTTTTAGCTTGTTAGCTACAGCACGGGTACAGAACTGTTTGAGGAAATTAATTGTCCAGACGGTAATTTAATTCAATAAAGGGGACAATTTGGGTTCCTTTACGTCTCGGTTAATTAGTTAACTGCTACTCGTTCTTTTTCGCCAGTTGTCTTTGTCTTCACAATTTTTTTTGTTTAACTGTCGGTGTTATACCACATGCGCCCATTATTATTAATGCAAACTGATACAGTCTTGTAAATGCTAGGAAATATTCATAAATGCATACATATTATAATAAAAATATAAAATCTAGAAAAATATTCTTTATATTTAAGAAGGATGTCCTATTACAATATATTTACTGTTATTAGGGGCAATTGGTTATTTTGGTGCAAATAGGGAAGTGTATAGGGTATATATGATTTTCCAGTGCTACACCAAGGAAAACGGTCAGTAAAAGTTTATTACAAATGCCTATAAAAAAGCTCCCCATCTTTGGCCTAGACATTTAGACTATTGCTTAGCATTCGAGTAGACACCGGTTCGATTCAGGGTCCCTTTGGCTTATTTAAGTAGTCCTATGCTTTCTTTGGACCAATTAGGCAAATACTAAGAGACTAGTAACAATCCAAAGATAAAATAATTCGCTACGCCGGGATTCGTTTTCAGCAAGTAGATATCCACACAAGTGGACCTTGTTGGAGCATACGTAATCCTAAAATGTAGCATCGTGCTACAGATGGCGTTTACTGCGTTATTTGTAGTATTTTCTAATACGCACTGTTAAGACAGCAGGTAAAAGTTGGTCTGTGTTCTGTCGGAGCTGCCTGCGACGCGCTGATGAGATCCAANGTTGTTATAACTGTGTACTAACGATTACAATGGTAATTGTCCAGATACGAGATCGTTATTTGAACGGGGTTGGTGGAGGTTGGAGGAAGTTGGAGGAGGTCTAAGGACTTTATCCCCAATAATAAAAAGTGGGTCCGGTGAATTGGAGGCGGAAGAGGTGAAAGCTAAAAATGAAGGTAGTTAATGTCTAGATGATGAAGTAGTCATTCGCACAGGGGTGCAGGAGTAGGACTGACCTAGAACAAGGGTGACAAAGTGAAGGTGCAGGGGTAGGTTGCTCAAATAATAGTCTCGGTTTTGTTCTTGGTCTTGGTCTTGCGTGTTAAGTATTGGTCTCAGTCTTCAATCTGATACTTACATTTTTTTTATTTATTCTAAGCACAAATTTTTCTATTTTCCGACAATATAATTGTTCTAGATGCTGAAATTTTCTGTCATACATACGAATTTGTCATGAATTTTTAAGAAAATAGTGTCGATAATTATGAGTTATAAAAATCTACAAGAACTTACCATGCCTCCAAAGTATAAATTGACCCTTCCTCTAACGCACGAGTTGGCCTATTAGCGAGCAAAATAGTACAAGGTGCTTGAAGGAAGTAAAAAATATCGAAAAAAATCAGTTTGTCTCTACATTTCAACCATGTGTTATCCAGATATAGGAACAAAGAGTACTTACTACTAGGACATTCTTGTAGATTTTTTTTTCAAACAGTGCTAAAGTTTCTTTTTATTTTGTATTTGGTGTTAAAATCTAGTGAGCAAACTGAAAAATTCAAATACTAAAAACGTTTTGTTCCATATATTAAAATTATTTCAAATAGTTTAACTCATAAATCCACTAGAAGTAATAATTTTTAGTTAAGTCTTGCGTATTTCGTGATCATGATCCATTTTGCTCATCCCTATTTATCCCTAATTATATTTATTGTAGTAATTTTACAATATCCTTCTTTATATTTAAGAAGGATGTCCTATTACAATATATTTACTGTTATTAGGGGCAATTGGTTATTTTGGTGCAAATAGGGAAGTGTATAGGGTATATATGATTTTCCAGTGCTACACCAAGGAAAACGGTCAGTAAAAGTTTATTACAAATGCCTATAAAAAAGCTCCCCATCTTTGGCCTAGACATTTAGACTATTGCTTAGCATTCGAGTAGACACCGGTTCGATTCAGGGTCCCTTTGGCTTATTTAAGTAGTCCTATGCTTTCTTTGGACCAATTAGGCAAATACTAAGAGACTAGTAACAATCCAAAGATAAAATAATTCGCTACGCCGGGATTCGTTTTCAGCAAGTAGATATCCACACAAGTGGACCTTGTTGGAGCATACGTAATCCTAAAATGTAGCATCGTGCTACAGATGGCGTTTACTGCGTTATTTGTAGTATTTTCTAATACGCACTGTTAAGACAGCAGGTAAAAGTTGGTCTGTGTTCTGTCGGAGCTGCCTGCGACGCGCTGATGAGATCCAAAAAGATCGAAATCGCGATCCGCGTCTGGCAGTTTCGACAGAATACAGATCACTTCGAATTATTTTATTTGATTAAGCTAACGTGCCTATCACGTTGAGATTGGCTACGCCGGGATTCGTTTTCAGCAAGTAGATATCCACCCAAGTGGACCTTGTTGGAGCATACGTAATCCTAAAATGTAGTATCGTGCTACAGATGGCGTTTACTGTGCCATTTGTAGTATTTTCTTATCCAAAGATAGTCTTTCACTTCTTTTCTTTCTTTATTTCATCTTTTTCTCCCCAATTCCTAAAAGGAGACTGAAGAGGGCCTCCAGAGGGACTGTCCGTCTACCAGCTTTAGGAGGTACTGTAAATAACACATCCAAAGGCTTCTCTTTTCTTTAGTGAACTGGAATCATCCATTGATATTATCTATTTATTTCCCAAAATATAAGGGAAAGGTAAAGGAAAAGTTTATAAGCATTCTAAAAATTACCATTTCGTTTTTTAGAGCTTTTTATTAACATTAATTTTGTACCCAATCCACACTTTGACCATATAGGTATCTTGCTTTTATAGCATCTTGGTAGATTGTTATTATAATGTTAACATTTTTAAAGAGGTTTCTAATAAACTAAATCCGCTGTAAGTTTTACAAAGCTGACTAAATTAAAAAAAAAAAAATGAAAATTGTTTGGCAAATTATAGGCTACGAAAACATTCTCAGATTGTTAGTTCTAAGATTTTTTAAAAACTTTAAGCACGAACGTGCTTTAAGGGAATACCGTGTAATTTTTATAATAACGGCGAAGACAGAAAAAAAGGCGTTATTGGTCCTGATAACAGTGGTCGACCATTTTGTAAAATTATAAAGACGCTATTATTTACGTTTGCGACCGTTGAAGTTTTTATTGATTATAAAATTTATTGGAAGTTGAGAGAATCTTTTTTTGATTATATACCGGCAACATTCGTGTGGGTTACCAATAAAATTTATTACACTTTTAAATCAACTAACAAACCAGCGAAAGGTGGGCCTGGATATATATTTTAAGTTTAAGCTAATTTATTTATGATAATTCGAAAGGGTCCGCTGCAGCTTTTAACGCTTTTCGCTCATTCAACCGAGAGCAATACGTTAATGAAGACTATTAATAGGTTTAACAACTTTATTACCGTTCGATAATACATTATCGGAATATTTAATTATAGCTTACAGTTACAATGTTATGGATATTTATTTCTTAATTTTGTGCCTTCACAATTATAAGATATTATTTAAATTATTGTTTTTTATATAGACTTTAGTAATGTAAGGAAAATGGGAGATGGAAAACTAGAAGAAGTTGCTGATTTTCTATATTTAGGAAATCAAATAAAAAAATGAAATAGTTAAATGGGTGAGAGATATCTATCAGTCAAATACTGTATTGTATGGTTATGATTTAATTAATTAGATTAATAGAATAACAGAAATGCAATTTGAAATGATTAATTTGAAAATTCTTACAAAAGTATATTTATTTTACGATTACACACAAATGTGCAATTATTTGTAGATTAGTCTTTAGTTAGTCTATTTTTTATTTAGCCTTAACTTTTAATTTTTGTTTATATGCAGTTAAAATTCTAGCCAAATCATGACTTAAGTAAGATTTTTCTTCCTCTAGTTACAACAGTGCATGTGTTTATTAATTGGTTATTACTTCATGTAGGGACCGCGTAGTAAATAGTAAACGTCATCTGTAATAGTGATTAACAAGGGAAGACCAAGACCAAAACTCTCGCAGTCTTGGTTTTGGTTTTGATCCCGCTCATGCAATCTGATACGTTTTTTTAATAATTCTTCTCATCATCATAAGGTCGTCAGTCTTAAGACTGGTTGGACACGCATGCAAGTTCACCCTCTCCTAATCCTCAGCTAATCTTCGCATTTCCCTAAAATTACAGCATCCTAACTCTTCTAAGCATACATTTTTCTGTTATTTTAAAGATTATCAACGAATCTATTAAGAAATCTGGCAAAACAGACTAAAAATTTCAAATACAAAAAATGTGTTGTTCCAAGAAAATGATATATTAAAGTTATTTCAAATAGTTTAACTCATAAATCCACTAGAAGTAATAATTTTTAGTTAAGTCTTGCGTATTTCGTGATCATGATCCATTTTGCTCATCCCTATTTATCCCTAATTATATTTATTGTAGTAATTTTACAATATCCTACATTAGCTACATCATCTGCACAATTTACAACTAGATAGAAGATCACTATATATGATAATTTTTATTATAAATCTTCATTTTATTCCTATCTCATTCTCGATTTATTTTATTATTTGAAAATGCTTTGCTGATTCTGGCTGAATTCCTAGCTGAAGAATTTACACTTGGGTATTAACTAACGGCAAATGCTTGAGCTGTCTACATTCATTTGAAATTTTCTCGTCTCCTGTTTTCTCTCAGGGAAGAATTTAATTCATGTATATCGTTCCAGCAAATGGAAAAATTGCTGGTATGACGCTCTACAATTACTTTATGTAGGAATTACAAAAATTGTTTCCTTTCTGAGCGAACAAAGGCATGTTAAGGAACGAGTTCGGGTCAAAAGGTTATAAGTGATGATCTTGTCACGCATCAGTGTTACGAGCGGCTATAATATCTTATATATTTACGCCAAAGGCGCCTAATTTTTAGTTATAATAAATTATCGTATCCGTATGTTTTCACATTAGCTAAAGACTTCACGAATTTTTTATTCCTATTGTTCAAACTGTTTTTGGAAGTTTATCCTGTAAAACTAGATGATTTTTCTCAATCATAAGAAATTTATTTAAGTAACTTGAGTCTTCAAATTTGTTGAAATTTTATAGCTTAAGTACGGTAAATATTTTCAGTATGAAATGAAAAATGTCGTAAATATCATTTTTCTATGACAAGTCCTTGAATTGAGAAACTTAATGATCATAAAATTTAGTGGAAATTTTTATAGTAAATGGAAAACAATGTGCCAAGGAAGGATGATGATCAGAATTGGTCTAGGACAAAAATTAGAAACTTTTGACCTACCAATGTTTGTTTGCAAGCCTCGATCGAGTGATCGATGAACGTAATGTTGCTAAACGATTCTTAGTATGTTTTCACCAATCTAATCAAAACAAAAGGTATCTATATTATGTACTATTAGCGACTGGATGTTGACCTCGACTTCATCCTCGTGGAATTCAACGATATCGCACTCCTTCTTCGCACTATTAGGGCTGGTACTATGTAAGGAAATTTTATGCAAAATGTCAAGCTTCTTGACTCTGCGGTTCGGTCGATACATACAACACCCTTTTTACCGGTTTATTAGGGCTGAATTTTAAAAAATCCTTTCTACGTTGCATAAGCAACATCTATACTAATTATAAAATTTCAAGTCTCTAGACCAGCGGTTCCTAAATGGTGTTCCTCGGAATCCTGGTGTTTCGTTGAAGGGTCACAGGGGTTCCGCGAGATGCGGCGTCTTGTGTCCTAGTAAAAATATAAGAATTCTGTATTTAACCGTAGCAATGGCACATTTTTCATGACCAAACCAGCAATAAAAGGCCAAACCATAACGGTTCATTTTATGATAGGGACGAGTACAGCTATTTTTGTGAATGAAAGATACCTAGATGCCAGATGAGAGGATAGGACATTCGGGCATTCGGTCTTACGTTTTTTAGATATTTACCGCAATTTTAAATGTAGCCATTGGATGTCATTAGTAATAGATGCATTTCAGTGAAGGCTTTTTAAAAAAGCAGTGAAGATATGACAAGTCAGCATAAATCACCCCTTCTACGCACGGAAGATAGAGCAGAAATTGGACAACCAATGTCGAACTATATTGCATGACGAGAAATGAATAATGAAATTGGCTTATTTGGACGATATTTTCAATAAAGCAGGTTTTTAAAGTGAATAACCACAACACAAAGTTTACATTAAGAAACAAAATATCTTTTCTAACGATAAACAACAACTTTGCAATTTAAATACACACGTACAACAAAGTTTTTGAGTTTAGCATGTAGACAATAAGATGTCAGGGATTATAGAACTCTTATCAGTTTACTTTATTATTGAGATGGGATTCAGCCAAAAACGGGTGAGTTGAAAAGGGTCTGTAGAAAACAAAATTTGAGAACCCATGTATCTATGTATTGGGCGCATTTGATGACAAAGTCACCGTAGCGTCCAAAAGTGTGCTTCAAGTTACAAATAGTTTGACTAATACGATCTACTTTAAGGTTATCTTTTTGTCCAAATCACAAAATCCATGACCAACCTATGTCGAACTTGTTATTCCTTTCGGTATAAAAGTTGTTTGTTATCGTCCATGACTCTCGGTCTCCGGTTTGTTCGAAAATAAAACGAACAACGGGTATCATTTGCTACTGAATAATTCACATATTGCCAGATCCTTTAGTTCGATAACATTTCTGTAGATACGTTAAGTTAAAAGTGTTGCTAATGCTCCATTAGCAATTCCGATGCTTTCATAGATAACTTGCCAAAAAATTGCTTTAGAATCACGATAGTTATTTCAAATATTCGTTATCATGACGTGAATCTTTCAGTAGTAATTATAATGCTGTCAACGTAATTCATGTCCTACACATTTTGTGATAGAAAATTCGGAGGTGATTGTTTTGTGGGCGGTCTTGTACGTAATTAAGTTTCGGATCGTCTCGGTTTAACGTGGTTGTGCATGTTTTGTACATTGTTTTTGTGCACATTATTACCTTACCCAACGTAATTGTTGATGGTAGACGGCCGGTGTTCTCGATGTTCGGCTTTCTTTTTAATTCAATTACGAGATAGTAGGCAGGCACTACTCCTGTTAATTGAAATAGGATTTTTGTTTATTGTTTTTAATTGCAAATAATGTAAAGTTTTTACGTAATAAAGATTTTGTAATTGTTTATTAGTTTTAATTGGTTGAATCTAAGGGTGTGTATCTACATAAATTACGTAACACAAAATTCATTCAATTTTGACTCCCCCTCGGCCTTCACATAACAGGATCGTATACTACATTTACTTTCTCTAGCGATGTGCCCCTTCCAATGTTTTGAATGCGCGCTGGCAAAATCGTGGGTAGGGAGAAAAAAGCTCATTACACCCTTGACACTTGTTCATTAAACATACTTTTTTTTCATACAGTACCTGCCAAAGGTTTTGTTCAATCATGAATAGTAGTGCGAGTCGAAAACAAGCGTTAAAGCCTTTAATATGTCTTCAAATATAAATAAACATCTCGTTGATATTTTCAGTAGTAAATGGTACCAATAACAGCACATTTGAGCAATGCAATTGTAGTGGATAAAATGGTCAATTTTTTCGTGCAGTACTGTACGGATTTTACGCTTCTCATCGGTTAAGAGTTTGACCGAGAGTTGTCTCCTTCCTTTTCTGGCCTAGTGCTGTTCTTTTCTACTTTGCGCCGGTCAAACTGAATGTCACATCGCTACAGAAAGTAAACGAAGTATATCTGAGCCAACCCCTTCCGTCTTTTGTATTTATTTAAAGGGATTAGGCTTGAATTCAGAAAACAACCATTTTTTAATTTCCGATAATTATCCACTTTTAAATTAACATTAAGTGTAATGTCACATTGCTAGACAATGGAAACTTTTATAAAGGACTACAAATGTCGTCCATGAATGAGCTTTCAATCAATTTTTATGGATTCAGAGCAGTTTTAAAATCGCTACGTAACGCAGACTTTAACCGCCTCCCTCCACACGTAATAATATGTTGATGTTTATGTGTGTAATGGAAATCGATGTAGCTATCTCCTCTGATGATACGACTTTCAGGAATTATATGACTATTAAAACGTCTAAAAAAACAGATGTACCTAACTAAGGCGCTTACTTTCGATATGTAGAATATGTTCTTTTGAATGAAAAACGCAGTGAAAATCAACATTAGAATTTATTATTTAGCAGATATTTTTCTGAATCTGGTATTTATATTTCGTATAACTGAATTTAATACTCGCACACGTTGCAATTACGTGTCAAGCGACAAATCGTTCCGACAAAAACGTTTATAGTGTTGTGATGATGGCAACTCTAATGTAAGTGATACTTGATACGAGCTTTTCCAGCAGCACGACGACGCTCATTTCGTTGATGCTCGCTCAAGATGAGAATCGACTAGAATAATATTGTCTGTTTGCATGCAGTGTGTAGGTGCATTACATACCAACATATTTGTGAACACGACAGCAGCATGTGGGCTGTTGATATTCACAGTTTATTGTAATTTATAGCTGCATCTCTTTTAGACGATTTTAAAGCTTTATGGGAACAAACTTCAGAAACTTTCATGAATTATTTAAAGTGCGATAAAGGAATATTAGCACTTAAAATATCAGAATGGAGTCAAGTTTTAGGTACTTTATAGCTGACGTAAAAGTTTAAAACTGTCGGGTATTCACGAAATCCGATTGTCTAATTTTAATTTACTGAAAATGGAAAATGTGAAATAGCTCGGAAAACAGATTTTATGGGGCTTACTTCGTAACATTTCCAATAAGAGATTAATTTTGGTAAAAATAAGTATCTTTGTCGTCAAAAAATGGACAAGTAGGTACCTAATATGGCATATGCCATAATATGGGCTTTAAGCAGATATTTTTTTTAATGAAAACAAATAGTAATCGTGATTGGAACTTATTAATTACAGCAGCTGGAAACGTAATGTCAGAAATGTACTGGACGCTGAATCTAAGTAGACTTATTCTTCTGGAAAAGCAAGACACACAAGTCCTTGTAAAGGATCTGCTATTCTGAATATACATTAACATTGCGACTGTTAACTAAAAAAGATACTTTACTGCAAAATTATCCTTTTTTCATTAAATAAAAACCAAAAATTAGATATGTGAATTGCACAGCACCCTTTTCTAAAAATATTTTAAATTTATATATGGTACATATAACTGCGATTCTTTTGTTCTGATTGTGTTTCCTAAACGTGATGGAATTAGTAGTTGAAGTATTAATAGATCTTCGGCGCATTGTACTATAAGAACGACAGCCGCGTTGATTGTATGTATAAGAGGTCTGTTCAAGAAGTATCGCAAATTTTGAATTTCCGCGGGTTATGTATATTCGATTTTCAATTTTTTCTGTTGTTGAATGTTCAATTAAGTTTTGACAGCTGTTTTGCTTCCACGTGTTTTGGCTCGTATTCGATTTTTGCCTATTCCAAAAAATGAATTAAATTTTTTCAAATTTTGTGCGAAAAACAAGATTAAGTGCGCGGATGCATTCCGAATGTTGACTGTGGCATATGGTGAAGCAACCTTGGACCGAAACAACGTTTAGCGGTGATACAAAATGTTCTCAGAGGGCCGAGAAAATGTGAATATCAAAGAGCGTACCGAACAGACGAAAACATTGATGAAGTGAAGAAAATATATAGTATTGGCTAATTGTCAAATCACTGTTACAGAAGCTGCTGAGGACCTACACATATCGTTTGACTCCTACCCTTCGATATTTACTTATGATTTGGGCATGAATTTCGTACCAAAATTGCTCAATTTCGACCAAAAACAGCATCGCATTAACATTGCTAAGGAGCTGTTGGACCCTGTCCGCTCTAGAGGATCATAACTGGTAACGAATCATGGGTTTATAGTTAGGTACTACGTGGAAACAAAAGCTCAATCATCCCAGTGGAAGCTGCCGCAAAGCGCGCCAACTTAGGTCGAATGTGAAGGTTTTGCTTACAGTTTTCTTCGATTACAGGGGCGTGGTGTATCATGAGTTCTCGTCACAGGATAGAACGGTCAGTAAGGAATATTACCTGCAAGTTATGCGCAATTTGCACGAAACAATCCGCCAGAAACGCCCGGATTTGTGGTAGAACAAAAATTGGCTTTTGAATCATGACAACGCCCCTGCTTAAACATCGTTGCTTGTGCGCGAATTTTCGGTCAAAAACAACATACTAATAATGCCGCAGTCACCGTATTTCCCAGATCTAACGCCCTGTGACTTTTTCTTGTTCCCGAAACTGAAGAGGCCAATGAAAGGACGACGCTACGCTACGATTGAGGAGATAAAGACGTCATGGAAGGAGGAGATGAACAAGATGATAAAAAATTATTTTTTGAAGTGCTTCGAAGATTGGAAAAAAACTAGGCACAAGTGTATAATATTTGGTGGGAATTACTTTGAAGGGGACAAAATAGATATTCATGAACAAATAAATAATTTTATGAAAAAACACAAAATTTGTATATACCTGTTTCTAACGTTTAGTGGGTTACAATCAGCAAGCGGTTGATGCATTTATTAACTTTATCTTATTCATATACTCGTATCTACAGTTTTAACTAATTTTAAGTTATGAAATTTTTGGCGCGTTGATAAAATGAATTTAATAGCGACAGAGATAAGTTGCATCGGAACTGAAAACTTTAAAGCGGCAGTTGTGCTTTGTGCGCGGAACTAATCCAAATGGACACAAACCACTCGGAGAACTTATTCAAAAGTTTAACTTCTACATCTTTATCTTAAGAAATTGGCTATTGTTGGAGCTTGCCGTGTTTTAGAACTTCAGCATTAATCTTTTGTATTGATCTAAAATGAAATTTCAGACCGTAAACCTTCATCTAACTTTTAATGAATGCGTAGATTTTATATCTTACGAGAGATGAAAATGTTTGTCACATTTCTAAGCTATTACATTATTCCTAAGATTTTTGCTTCAGTTCAAGGATTCTTCTAACAGGATATTAAAATCATGTCGCTTGGAAGTGTCTTGTCTCGTAAATACAACTTGAAACCATTCAAATTAATTTGGATGAATATGTACCTTTTCTATTTTTTTTAGCTAATAACCTTTTATAAAAGTTGATGATTATTGTGATAGGTTATTGGCCTGGTACCCACACATACATAGAATGAATTTTGCTTGATGTTTACATACAATAAAGCTTAAAATACTTGTGAAGTGTGTTTGAAAACGACAAAGGATGGCATTTTTGTGTTATCATGTTGCGTAGTATCACAAAACATGCAGCTACCGGACTACATAAAGGAATAAAGCAAACAAAAATTTCATGTGACAATTACATGAACCACTTGAACGCTTTTTTTTCTTTTATTTGCATTGGTGCACTTTTGTTGGGATTTTGAAGTTGTTTGCAACGTAAATTGCAATTTTCCGCGTATTAACTGTACAGCGATAGCTATTACCGGCGATGCACACATACCGAAACCTTACAAAAATAATCACATTAATACTGTAAAGGGCGAAGCTTTATTTCATCATGTATACACTGCACAGGTTTTAGGGTTAATAGTACGTAATCCTACTTTAATGAAAATCATGCTTGTAAATTAAAATAACTACCTACAAAAATTTAAATTTCTTACGTGTCTTAGGAAATTAATTTTCGATTTAATTGTCAAATAACATAAGTGGATTCTCCTCTTCTTGTTATGAAACTATTTTTTAAAATTACAAAAACCTTGAAGCCGATTGTAGACATGTATGTAGATGATTTGTATTTAACTTTTTTTAATTTGTATTAATAAATAATTAACAACATTATCTTATTTTGAGTTGATATATATCTCAGAAAACTTTTTTATTCTAAACTGCAATTTTTTCGTGATTAACTATCCTATCACATAATCTACTGTTTAAACAATAAATAAATTAAATATCTTGCGGATATCAAAACACGAATAAAATTTGTTGTCTAGGATCTAGGTCATATCATCTTTGATGCGGTACCCAAAAAAAATTGTTAAAAACACAGTATTGATTCACATCCGATTGACTTTTCTAAATGAATATGACGCCCGGCACCTTCACCATATTTGCTTATTTTTATTATATTTTAAACAAAGACTTATTTTAAAGATAAATCAAAGAAAGGTGGAAAGCGATTTTTTTCTACAAAAATGGCCAAACTAATCCTGAAAAATAAAAAAAAAATCGTGACTGTTTTTTTAAACTAATTATAACATTTAGTTAGCTTGTTTATAGATGCGATTTGGTCGAGTACAATTTTTACTGAGTAAACTGTGCAGTCGTGAGATAAAAAATTATCCATAGATCACTCGGAAATTGCGTTTTTGAGTTCCTGTTCTACTAGAATGTTTTCAAATAAAACCAGTAGCGAATTTGGTTGATGTTTTTAATAAGAAGGTTTCTTACATACAAACTAACAACATTAAATTTACTTAAAACTAGAGAACAACTAGCAAAGTGGGTGGAGTCTAATTGAAACGTATCATGGTGGTGGATAAATGTTCGAATTTCCTGAATGTTGTGATAGACGGGAGGGTGTCGAGTGCAACCAGATACAGAAAATTTCTGAGAATAAGTAAGAAAGAGCTAACAATGAGTCAGGTATTAGTGACAATCAGAAAAAACCTTATTTATACTACCAGGAACTGAACAGTTTAAGAAATGTTATAAAGTTGAACTGAACAAAGCAACAATGAAATTTGAAATGTAATGAAAGTAAATAATTACACTAGATCTAACTAAACGGAAAAGTTTTTGAATTAAAATAATTGTGAAAATACAGATAATTAATAGTACTACCCGAGATAAAAATGTTCAGTCTCTCATAGTCTCTGAAAGCGAGACTCGGGTCTCCGTCTCTCATCGAGTCTCCCTGGTGTCGCTGAGAGAGACTGTCGAGAGACTCAAAAAAACTGTTTAGCGTCTCTGAACGAGAGACTCGAGTCGCTGATAGAGAGATCCTCATTTCGTATCCAGTTTCTGAACGAGAGACTCGAATCTCTCAATAAGCGGTGTCTCGATAGACATGGTTAAAGTTTGCTAAGTTCAACATATTTTAGAGATCCCAGTCTTTCTACGAGAGAGTCGAGTCTCTCAATTTTTCAGTTTTATTCATTCAGTCTCTCTATGAGAGACTCGAATCTCTGAATTAACAATTTTATCGTTCTAGTCTCTCATACAGAGACTGTGAGAGATCCATAAAAACACCTAGGCAATAACTGAGAGACTGGGAAAGACTGTGAGAGACGCTCTCAGAGACGCTGAAAGACTCTGGGATACTGAAAATTTTTGTCTAGGGTAAATATAACCAAATACTGAGTATTATTGTAAATTTGATTATTAGTTATTAATCGCCTTCTTAAGTAAAGTAATTTCTGGTCGTGATTACAATTTCTACGTGCCTACACCCTTTTTTTATAAAGGTTTTCGTAAAATGGAACATGTAGCTCGCGAGTCTGAGTGTTCCATTTAAAACCAAACTTATTGTACCTAAATAACACCGATGGAGTCACAGGCTATCAAACTAAAATGATGGTAATGCACAGTCGACACTTCCTAGTGCAATTTGCCATCCCGACCACCGAACCGGTACGGTCAGTGTAGTCGTCCTGTCTGCCACTTAAAATTACAATGTATATTCATTCTAATATGTGTGTATGTACATATACGAGTGGATCTGCATACATAAACATTCACATACGTATCATATGAATATGGGCTTGACGAGAGCACGGCTCGTATGATGTGACTTGCCGCCAAATTGAATGTCTGCTATGTCATTTCAGAATTGCATGCACGAATAGATAATTTGAAATGAAGATTAATAATTTAGTAATTCTGAAACCAGCATTGCAAGGTGTTATACATTTTGTGTAATTTAAAGGGTTTTAATTAAGAAAAAATCTAAAATAAAGAAAATGTAATAATGGAAATTGAGAATGAAAACAGGATTCCTAGTCAATTTTCCGCATCGAACTCTCCGGATAATCATTTTTCCTACAGTAAATAATTCCGGATGAAAATTCTCCCGTAGGTACATAAAAAATAGGAGAAGAAGGGGAACTTGTTACCCCCTTTAGCGTAACCGAAAAAAAAAACTGAAAACTTCTGAATGCTGAATCAACTGGAAAAAGTGAACCGGAAAAACGGAAAGATTTGCTACGTATCTATACTTTACGCAAATACCGATTTTCTCTTTTTACTTATTTTTTATTGTTGAAATAGTTTGGTCAGTATAAAAATAATATTTTTTTATTAGAGACTATAAATGGTTTTTTAAAAACATAGTTTGATGTGACATTATCGGTATTAGAAACTACTATAGTTATCACAATTTTTTTATCCGCTGGGAATTAATTCCTAAAGGCAACGACATCATGGGCCGTAATTTTGGCTTCGAATACTACAACCAGAATGTCTAAAGAAGGTATGATATATACTCCAAAAAAAGCGATAAGGGTGGTTTCGTCCATATTATTACACAAAAACATTATCATACGGGACTTTATCTTTCGGAAAAAGAGTAAGCTAAAGGTAGTTTCATCCACGATAAACGGTATGGCAGAGGTAAACATTCACCTAATTATCAAAACGAAATGGTACGAAAGCTGGTTAGTCAGGAATATTTTATAGTATCCAGTACAAAAGAATTGATACAAGTTCGTGAACGAGATAAACGATAGATCAAATAGAAACTTAACCGATCACAGAGAAATTACCAAAGGGCGCAGCATCTCTAGAAAAATTCAATGTGGCGCAGGAAAATTCGTACAAACACATTCAATTATCTTTTCATATACAGAAGTAATAATCTGATATACATAAATCTAATAAATGCAATATGAAATTTTTGGGCGGTATTACTTTACTTACTTCTATGCCCGCGAAAGGTTAATTTAGAAATTCGAAAAAGATTGTCAAAGATGTTAGAAGCGTTCGAAATGTGGTGTTACAGGCGAATGATACCGTGGATAGAGAAGGATGGGAATAGGGAGATATTAGAAAGAATAAGAGAACAGAGGACTGTGAAAGTCAATAAGAAATAAGCGAGATAAGTTGGTAGGACACGAAGGGCTAGCTAGTATCAGAAGCAGGAACAAGAGTTAAGAGGAGTTGAGATAGACCGTGATTAGATTACTGTTTTCAAATGGTTAAGGATGTTATGGTGACGATGATGATTACTTTGTTTAAAAGATTTTGAGAGTATGGTTAGTATTGGGATCGGTCAAATGGGAGGAGCCTAAAAACATGGCGCCGATTAGGGAAAATTTATCGTAGTTCCTATAGTGTACCGTGCAATTTCCAAGTTTTTAAATTACGATAAAATAATAAGTATTGACACAATATGTGATTATGTGATTGGGCTGACACAAAGCCTCGGAAAGGAAATTTCGTTGAAGGTGAGCGTGTTTTTAATGCCAATCACATTATAAAGTTCGGAAATAACAAATTCCGTCAAGTTTACTGCCTACTTTTTACAAACTTCGGATTTAAAAAGTGATTCACGTTATATACTTGGTGAGGTGATTCTGGGTGATTTAAGCAATATCATATCAATGACTTGCACGTGCAAAGCCGATTTAAGAGAACGTTGCAAACACAGTATTGCAGCAGGTAGGTTCTTAACCTCAAAATACTTATATCATATCATTAGAATTGTGTTAAATCAATTACACAGGAATAAATAATTTCTGACTATAATTTTAGTATGATTTTAGTTTTAAATATTAAGGTTATGGCTGATGGTAAATACTTGCTGAAATATAATCATGTGCATTAAATTGACGTGAACAAATTTTTATTCCGGAATTCACTTCTTCGATACCTACTGCTTTCATCCAAGCTTCTATTAGTTTACTTTTTTCTCTAATTTGCCCAATATATTTTTTACATGTACAAAACGGTTAGTTTTTACTGGAAAGTAGTTAATGTAGGTGAAAAGTGAAGATCTATGTCTGAAGTGCTATTGCAGCTTTTCACTGAACATATTAACTTTTTATTTGATTTAACTTTAGAAGAAAACTTCGTCGACTCCATCATCAAAAAAATTTTTACTTTTTTTACGTGTTTTATTATTTTAATAAATAGCAGGAGAATATTTTCTGATAGACGTAGTTGAAAAATTACATTCCCTAAATTATATATTTTCATTTTGTGAGAAAATAATGTGTACTTCTCATGGCCGGTAAAATTTCTGTTTTAAATAAATTACATATTAATAAGTAACACTTATTAAAATAAATAGGAGCACTATAAAATTCGTTACATAATTTATAAAATTCTTTTCTTTAAAGAATGTCCACCATACTTTAATTTAGTTGGCACATTTCATTAGAAGCAGATAATGATCTACGATGTGGATGTGCGTTCAAAGAGGAAACGTGTCAGCCATGGGACAATTATCACTTGTTACAGGTCGCGACATGGCGGCAAGGGGCGTTATCTTGATTTATTTGGACCTGATTTTCATTTAATGTCACATTAACGGCTCACTTGACAAACACCATAAATTAACTCAATCAGTTTATAGTTGTTCTGTTCGCTGCACTAAAGAACTGTGTTCATCATCAGTAGGTACCCATGTTATGTGTTACACCACGATAAGGTATCATGGATTCAACAAACATTTAGAACATTGGGAATGAAGTCATTTATAAGTTTTTTAGGACGTATTCACTTAATTAGGCGTTCTGGATTACACCAAGTGTTTTTTGTTGAGGTTCGATTAAAACAATATATCTTTTCTCAACGGGTGTACTGCTGTACCACATATATAAATACCTGATCGAAGGACCACCGTATAAATAAGACACGGAACTGTAAAATGTATATGTACATTTATTTACACTTTTACATAAGTAACAACTGATTATGAGAATTGTTCTCAGCTGAGTCTACCTTAGACTCTGGAAACTCAAAGTGGAGTTTTTAGTTGAAATGTTTTAGAACGAATCGAATCTTCGACTTCGACTTCGACTACGACTACTTATTTTTTTGACAAATTTTAGTATTTATGTTACCCTTCTGATGGAAGGGGCAACAANTACTGTATAAAGTTTTTGCATTTTATTAAAGATAACTACATGTTAATATACACGTGTGATAATTGCATTACTAAAGGGAACTGCTACTTTCTTTAACAAAGCTTTGTTTTATTGTGGTTTAATATTCCTTTCATCTGAATAACTAAATACTTAAAGCAATATGTAGAATGTATAATGCAATAAACATATGGAAGCAATTTCTCTGTGTACACGTGTTGCATCATAGGCTAAAGATTTTGGCGTTAAAGCACATAAAGGGTACGTTATGTACAAAAATAGGTTTAAGAGGACCTAAAAATAAATTGAGCCATGCAAACAAGTTGAAATATTCCATATTTATTTGCAATTTTTGTGGGTGTTTTAAGAATGTTCGGTCCTTGTTAATTGTATATAATCATTGTGTATAGTCATTGTATATATTTTTGTAATATTAAGAAGACGTGCTGTAAGTTAAGTTTTATATTTATATTAGTTTACGATAGTTGTTAGTTTGTACAAATTTTTATTATCACTTTGAAGATATTTATTCATAGGCACGCCTGGGAATTTCTTTGAACTGGACATCAACAAACAGGGATGGTTCGCAAATGTACAATTACCTACTTTCACAAACCTTTGCAATCACCCGCTGTGTCGGCATCTTCTAATTCAAATTCAATATTTTTCAGAACCGAATGGGCGTTACCATCTCTGTTTGTCGAAGGGCGTACCTACCCCTCTATATGTATATATTAATTGTACTAATTCATAAACCAGAGGACAAGTATTTCAACCTTTGTACCAAGAACTCGTAACTTGAACATTTCAGTGACCATTTTTTGCAACTTGTATTTTTTCTGTACTTGTTTTAATTAAAACATAGCTCACGGTGTTGATGTGTTTATTTTGAAACACCAACACCGAAGCATTGGTCCTTCGAGCCGGATATAGTGACGCGAACTTATTTTGAACTGTACTTTGCATTAACGGAACCTTGTATTTACGAACTTGAACATTTTCAGTGATTGTGTTAGTGCGAACTTGAACCATTTTTTTTTGTGACTGTTTCGGAACTACTGTGTACTGTGACTACTATTGTACATTTTTGAGGATTACTTTCTAACAACGCAAGATACCAAGTACGAAAACGAGACCCTGAACTTCAATCAACCAAGGACTAAGGTGGAGTTACTACGAGAACCTCAGCTTCACGATCTTCAGTGACCCGAACCCGTGACCTGTACCAGACCCTTATTGAACAACCAAACCCGTAAGTTTTTGAACAAGTTGTAGATTTGCGTAACATTTGGTAATTATGGCCGATCTCGAACAATTAATCTTCGAACGTGGACGAATTAAGGCTAGCTTGACTCGTTTTAAATCATTCCTGGACACCTGTGACCTAGAAACCGAAATATGCAACATTCAGGCGCGTTTAGAAATAGCAGAACCATTGTACGGAAAATTCGAAGACATCCAATCTAGGATTGAAGAAACTGCAGAAACCGAGGAACAGTTGCAAACCCAAGACGGTGAACGGACTAATTTCGAGACAACATACTTCAAGCTGATTGGTACTGCACGTGAAGCAATTAAGAAGTCGTTGGAGAAGGAACGTCGCGAACGCGAAGAACACAGAACCATTGCATCTAATTCATCTACTACACCAGTTGGAGAACCAAAAATGCCAATTAAATTGCCTACTATTTCGCTACCAACTTTCGACGGCTCGTATGATAAGTGGTTACAATTTCGTGACACATTTGAATCGCTTATCCACAATTGCGAATCGTTAACGAACATCGAAAGGTTCCATTACTTAAGTTCTGCACTCAAGGGCGATGCTGCACGTGTTATTCAGTCGTTAGGGGTTTCCGAAACAAATTATACCTTAGCGTGGCAATGTCTTAAGGATAGATATGAAGATCCACGAGCGTTAATTCACCATCACACCAAGGGACTTTTTGAACTGCCATCTATTACAAAGGAATCCCACATATCTCTTAGACAATTGTTAGACGATATGAATAACAATTTGTTAGCACTAAAGGCATTAGGTGAACCTACTGACTCTTGGTCTACACTTGTCATCTACATCATTACAAGCAAGTTGGACGCTTCAACAAAACGTGAATGGGAACGGCAAAGGGTTAAGTTGGTTGGTAAACCTACGTTAAGAGACTTGGTTAACGTACTGGAAAACCATTGTAAATATCTTGAAATGACTACAACAGAAAGGCCAATTTATTCTGGTAAGGGTCATTATAGGAACGATAAGAGACCATTTAATCATAGAAAAACCGAACAAGTGACATCTTATGTAGTAACCAACACAATCAGCTGTGTATTTTGTAAAAAATATCATCCTTTGTACTACTGTGAAGGATTCAAGAAACTTACTCCCGCAGGAAGAGTCGAAGAAGTACAAAAGATGCGACTATGTTTCAACTGTTTAAATCCAGGGCATAGGAACAAATCATGTAACTACGGGCATTGTAAAAAATGCCACCGAAAACACCACACGCTACTTCATCAAGATATCAGTAATCAACATCAAACAAGCAATAGTAACAATGAACCAACACCTGTGACTCCCTCAACATCTACAGCACCCTCGATAACAATGATAGCTCAATCAACGCACTCAAACACTTCGCATGTGCTCCTATCAACAGCGATCGTATTAATCCAGGACAAGCAAGGAAAACGACATGAATGCAGGGCTTTGCTTGACTCTGGATCTCAATCCAATTTCATCACGAAGGATTTATGGACTCGCCTGAAACTACCATGTACACAAGCGACAACTGTAGTCTCTGGAATTGAAAATGCAACCCGTAACGTTGACTACAAGACAGAAGTAAAGATGCACTCCAAAACAAGTGTCTTTACAAGGACAATGACCTGCTTGATAATGCCACGGATCACCAGCTACACTCCGAACGTAGCATTCAATGTGGATCAATTCAAATTACCCCCTGGAATCACGCTAGCTGATCCTGAATTTTCCCTTTCGCGACCGATCGATTTGCTAATTGGAGCTGGATTGTTTTGGGACCTTCTATGTATTGGACAAATACGAGCACATCCAGACCAACCTATATTACAGAAGACGCAACTTGGTTGGATTCTAGGCGGTACAGTAACTTCATATAAAGGTACCGACAGCTGTCTTACGTCGTGTCATTTAAGTACAGAACAATTAGCCACTAGTGACAATCTTTTACATCAGATGGAAGGTATTTGTAAATCAGAAGAATGTGACGCAACTACAAACAGCACGCGACTTATCTCTCAAGAATCATGCAATGCTAACTTTGGGTGGAACGGACCGTCATGGTTGTCAAGGGATTCGGAAAGGTTGCCAGCACCGCTTGATACTCAAGACGCAGCAATTCCAGAAGAACGACAAGGTACACATTCACATTTACTTCACAGTAGCTCCAATTTCGACATTCTCGAGCGATACTTATCTGCCAATAAGTTGTTTAGAGCCATTGCATGGTGCTTTCGATTTGTCAAAAATTCTAGGATCACAAGGGCAGAACGTAATTATGCTGCACTATCCCCTAATGAACTTACCCATGCACAAATTGTACTCTTAAGATTAGCACAATGTAAGGACTTTCAAAAGGAGGTCNTATCGTAATTTAAAAACTTGGAAATTGCACGGTACACTATAAGAATTACGATAAATTTTCCCTAATCGGCGCCATGTTTTTATGCTCCTCCCATTTGACGGATCCCAATAACTTATCTCATCTTCACCTTAAAATTATGTTTTGTACCATTAATCGGTCGCATTTCATTATTTCCAAATTTTACAGTTTACGTATATGCCTTTTGCTTAATAGGAGGCTGTAGGAGAGTTTGATACTGACGGGGGCTGTAGTGTAGTGTCACGCTCAATTTGGAAACGGTGTCTCCGTTTTTATGTTACATCGGTAATTTGTAAATTATTTATTTTAACTATCTGATTTTAATGTAATTTAATTATTTTGGCATGACTGGGGGTCAGGTACTAAAATAAAGATATGCAAGTTTAAAGAACAATAATAACTTTATTATACAAAATGATTTAGAGAATTTGAGAAAATAAACATTTACAAAAGGATCTTCCTCTCAATGTAGATCAATACACAAAAACTAGCTGAGGTCTACTTACATTTTTAGGAGCTTCGCAACCATCATCGCCCGGGGTATTGTCACCAACACTCAGAGTTTGCCTGTTTACCTCTTTTTTAGGGTAGACTTTATCCCTTCCCGTTCCGGAAGCTATTTTATGATTTTATTGCTGAGGAGAAAAATCGGTCTTTGTACTAGCAAGAACAAGAGTAAGACCGAACATCCGAACATCACTAGATTTTTTTAAATTGGTTAAATCATATTTGCTTGTGGTGACTAAAAATATAATAGATAACACGACAATGCATGTTTAATTGTAATGGTTGTACCTAATATAGTATAGAAATTAATGATTTTCCGATTTTTTGTTTCAAAATTTAGCAAAATAATCATTTAAGGGCTTCGTTTTTCGTTTCAAGATATGGAACAGTAATAAAACTTAAAATAGCGTTGGTGAAATCAATAACTCTCCAGAATGTTGCTAGGGGATATATCAGATTTCTCTAACTGTGCGTGGGCATGTATTTATGTATTAAAAATGAGAAATGTTTAAGTTCAAATGTCAAAAAGGAAAAATATGTAGGTATCTATAAACACAAAAAAGTTGGTGGGTGTCAAAATTAAATAGAAGCGAAAACCAATCCATACGATAGCTTTACTAATCAGGAGCTGTACTTTGAAAATACAATTGATTGGAACTCGGTTTAATAAATATTTTAATAGTATAATTTATCAAAAGTTGATTTAGGCTTTCATGGCTATTATATGAGGAAACTGAATTTCTGGATTCTAACTGTATCTTATTGACGAAATCTCCATGATGGATCATGGTGACGTCAAAAGTTTTCGACGTTGCATCTCCTGTCGTAATGGACATCTTCAGCAACTTCACGTTGTCGATGTAGGATTTCCAACAATGTTACTGAGCCTACTAATAATGATATAATTTATTGTTTTTTAACTAGAGTTTACCCGTTACTTCGTCCTTGTGGTACTGTGGAAATCTGTTCAGCCATTTTAAAAATTCGCTCGTAACAGACAGACAGACGGACAGGCACACAAACAAAAATTGTTGTAAAGGTCTGTGTCTTAATACGTAGCACATACATGTATAAATAACCATATGACCTGAAAAAAGGCAAATACTTCGATATTACAGACACTTTATGTTTATTTATACGATATGTATAGATTTGTAGATGCATAGATTAGTAGTTGCATGCTTAACATTTCTCCTGTTTCTTTTACTCATACCGCTCATCAGTACACACTATGGATGTGTGTTATTTGGTTAGTCAGTTGTAATTCTTCCTGTTTCTGTCAAATTATACGCTCTAACGTCTAGGAAATCTCCTTGGCACTCGCATATTCCTGACTAACAAAGTGAAGATATTCCTTGTTAACGAAGTGAAGATATGCGTGCTCCGAATCATTAACATATGAATCGTTCCGCCTTGTTCGTGGATAAATACTGTAAACTAGCATCAAGAACAAGACGACAAGTCAAAAAAGACTACGGCTTACATAAATATATATGTACGTTCTTATATTTGATAGTTCCGTTCTAACATTTGCATTAGAACGATTGGAAACTGCGATCAGCCGACGATGCGACACCAACTACAACGCCTATTATTATTAGTCACCGTGATTGTTATGCGAATGTAAAATTCTGTTTGTCAGCGAGGTGCCTTCCTCGCTGGTGTTAATAATGGTTGATTTAGACTATTGGTCGAGTCACGGTCTGATCACGGCTCGGTCATGGGCAGATGAAATCGGTGGAAATTTTAAAAATAGTTTAAGGTATTTCAACAAAAAGTTGTGACGAAGAAATGAAAAAGCACTTAATAATGTTTTAGAAAAATTATCATAAAACTACAATTGTTCAATCAGTTTTTGACTGTGATCGGACTGTGACCTGACCTGTAACATGATCGAGCTTATTAAATATTACCAAAAGTTGTTGCTACTTGTTTCCAGTACCATATACATATATATACGGTGACTACTTAACAAGCTTTTTGAAAAATAATATTGGATCATCGTCAGAAGATCATTAGTCCTAAGACTAGTTGGAGACGCACCTCCTCTCTGTTCTATCCTATCATGGTGTCGTCAAAAGTTTTCGACGTTGCGTCTCCTATCGCAAGGAACATCTTCAGCAAGTTCATGTTGTCGATACAGGATCTCCAACGCTGTTACTGAGTCTCATCATCATCATGAGGTCGTCAGTCCTAAGACTGGTTGGACACGTACCTCCACTCTTTATATCCTGAACCAATCTTCACATTTCCCTAAAACTAGAACAACCCACATTCTTATTACTTTAATCTAGGCCTACCTCTACCTTTCCTAACTCCCGTTTCTGCCTCTAATATGTTTCTTTATGCCTGAGAAGGAGTCCTACTAATTTATCTCGTATATTTCTTATTGACTCTAGTCCTCTGTTTTCTTACTCTGTAATACCTCTTCATTTCTAACCTTCTCTATCCACGGTATCATCATTCGCTTGCAACACTACATTTCGAACGCCTCTAATCTTTTCTTTTTTGGATGTAAAAAAAAGACAGTTGCAAAGAATCTGAATTATTACTACATAGAGCATTATGATTTGGGATATAATTCGGTCATTGAATGTAGTCAATATCTAATAAAAATTGAACACCATAGTATCTGTTCGTTAAGAGTACCTTCTATCTATCCTTCTTTTTTAATTCACAGTATTTTAATGCATTAATTTTTCACATTTTCACCTTTAAAATGTTCAAGTCAATTAAGTATCTACCTAAAAGTCCATAACAAACTCCTTCTATACTAATCACTGCAATAAAAATTCAAAACTCTTGTAGGACAAAAGTCATAAAAAAATTGGTATCGGAAACATCTAATTCATTTAATTCAGTTTCATTTGTTAAAAACAGAAAATCATAAACCTTCATCTGTTACTTATGTAGTGGTGTCGTAACGGAAACAGAAGTAAATAGTAAAATTTTGCGGAAGCGGAACGGAAAATTGAAATATTCTTAATTTGAGTAGTGGAATCTCTACATTAGACATCGGCTGGTCAGTTCGTTGTGGTACCGCATATAGAGCGTGGTAAGCGGAACTTTCGCGTCGGTGTAGAAGATACTCGAAATTTTTACCGCGATGTACCACTTATGATCTACTTGAAAAAGCACTCGAATTAATTTTGAATCATCTTTTTGTATGATGTCTAAATCGTTCTATGTATCTTTTAAGTACCTACTTAAACGTTTTTCTGTATTTAACGATTTTGTTCACAAAGGCTGCGAATTATTTTGCTTTTGCACTTTCTCTTTTATAGACGAAGCTACTTTCAGGGCTAGATTTTTTTCGGATCAATTCTCTGCACTGCCACGTAAAGGGCAAAAGGGGTTATTCACCTCTTCTCCCGCTGATACGAAGTGGAGTGCGCTTTTAATCTTTTCCTGCATTTTTCGTTCCTTCGTCTACCGAATTAAAACGTTACAGACGAGGAAAAATTCTCATAGATTTCCACGGTCGTAAAACTTTAAAAAACTAAAAATTATGTAGCATTTTGCGGTCGCTCTGTGGACGCAGTAGTAAAACTTCGTTTAGGTCTGCTACAATTTACTAGATTGTGTGTGAAAATGGACGATACCAGCAGACTAGAAATACTTGTCACAAGATTACTAAACTGGTCGTAAAATGTCGACATAATGAATAAACTGTTATAAGAGGTTTATACGTAGAAGCACTTTAAGATGAACGTTCGCTTTTAATCAACTGTCTATTAAACTTAATAAATGTACCTATTATACTTAGACGATTGAACAAATAAATTTCCGGTCCTAGTTACAAAATATTTGGATTGTTTAATTGTCTGTTTCTAGTTCTATTTTATTTTCTATTTTAGTTCATACTAAATTTATGACGAATGAGAAAACAAGTAATGTTGTTTACGGTTCTATTTTATATGTAGCTATAATTAGTGTATATCTTATATTCCCTTTTATCTAAAATGTAATTAAGTAATATAGATATTGGCTTATTGATAATACCAATACAATAAATATTTCATCAATTTCGTAAGGTATTGGTTTCTTGAGGAATCCAAGAATTATGACCAGGAACGCCTATGTATGCGGTTGTAGGTTTTAGGGTTCCGTATCTCAAGAAGAAAAAGGGAACCTTTATATAGGATCACTTCGTGGATCGTGTGTCTCAGTGTCGAGACCCATTTTCTCAAGAACGCGTAGAGGTACCAAGTTGATGTTAATACCAAATAATCAGGAATGCAATCCCTTGATGCTGTGAAAAAATCAATCTTCTAAGTTTATGCAATCAAAAGATACAGCTGTTTACGATCGATATATTGACGCTGGCAAGGTAATCCCGTTGACCTAGAATTATGAAATTTGGCAAGAAACAATGTCTTAATAGCACAAGTAAATGGAAAAATCCGTAAGGGGTGGTTTTTGAAATACGTACACAAATAAGGACGAGGCAGTGGTATTGCTTATCGTGTCGAGATATGATAAGAAAGGAGGAGGGTCTAAGGAAATGTTAACGCTTTTCTTGGCAATTCTTAAAATTTTTCATTACGGTAGTCATTTTCATTGCTATTTCTAGTCACAGGAAATCGTTTATTACGGGGACGTACTAGTAGAATTGTTACTTAATATTTGCTAAGGGGCTCTCTGAAAGTGTGACTTAGCGTGACGAAAAGGGAGGGAGGGGTGCAAAAAAGTGAAATTCTGAGTGACGTATTTTGTGGACGACTCCAAAACCGTTATCACCATTATATGGTCGTCAGTCCTAAGACTAGTTGGACACGTACCTTCAGTCTTTCCTATTCCGAGTTAATCTTCGCATTTTCCTAATACCAGATCCTTAACTATTAGTGAACAATAATATATCTCTACTCTTAACTCCTGTTTCTGCCTCTAATATGTCTTTGACTAGACCTTCATGCCTCAGAGGGTGCCCTACAACCTATTTCGCTTATCTTTTATTGACTTCCTCTGTTCTCGTATTCTTTCTAATACCTCTTCATTTCTAACCTTCTTCATCCGCGGTATCCTCATCATTCGCCTGTGACATCTCATTTCAAACCCTTCTAACTTTTTCTTTACCGCCGCGCCCACCGTTATATCGCAATAAAAATATTTTGTTTTAATTATATTTGAAATTAGTAGGAATTATATTTATAGACTCCGTTGTAATAATATTAGGCAATTAAGTATTTTCTTTAGTAAATTTTTATGTTTTGGCGAAGTTTATGTAGGTGGGAGAAATGGCAAAGCCACGTCTCTTACTCTGCTCAAGGAAACTAATGACATTTATACACTTAGGTATATGGTATTATAAAAAAACAAAAAAGGGAGATATGGAATTCGTTCCAAGATTAATGTTAATGTTTTTCATTTGGCGTTTTTCAAGGTAAAAAATATTACACGAATGTTTTATTTAAGTTGATAGAAGGGAAAGACACAAAATGTACACAAACAGATCTTATTCTCTTCACGCTACAAAGTAACTTGATTACTGCTTTTCTCCAACTTTTATGAGAAAACTCCCGCGGGCTTCTTGGATACACGCTTTTGCGATTTCCAGCAATCAAGTAAGAAACGTTGAGCAACGTTAATTCTCTGAATAATCTTGAGATCTAAAACAACTTAACACTTGAGCTTCTACTTTTATATCAGTAAATTATAATTCGGATTGAACTAACTGAAACAGAGGATGTTTTCGGATTTATATCTAACATTATTAAGCGATTTACTATAATATTGAATGTGTAATATTTTTGTATTATTTAATTTTGAACAACTACGATGTGTTTCTAAGAGTTGGTCTGGAAATGAACAAGTTGCTTTTTCTCAAATTAAAAGTAATGTCAATGGAACCCATAAACTCGTATACATACTTTTACTTTGCTTTCAATACTGTTAATGTTACAAAATAAACGAAGTGGTCTGTATTCTGTCGAAACTGCCAGACGCGGATCGCGATTTCGATCTTTTTGGATCTCATCAGCGCGTCGCAGGCAGCTTTGACAGAACACAGACTAACTTTTACCTGCTGTCTTAACAGTGCGTTTTAGAAAACACTATAAATGGCGCAGTAAACGCCATCTGTAGCACGATGCTACATTTTAGGATTACGTAAGCTCGCGTCTGGCAGTTTCGACAGAATACAGACCACTTCGAATTATTGTATTCGATTATGCTAACGTGCCTATCATGTTGAGGTGAGCTACGCCGGGACTCGTTTCAGCAAGTAGATATCCACACAAGTGGACCTTGTTGGAGCATACGTGTTCCTAAAATGTAGCATCGTGCTACAGATGGCGTTTACAGCGCCATTTGTAGTATTTTCTAAAACTGTTAATGTTATTGATGATGGTAACATTTCAATATTCATGAATAGAATGAGTTGGGTAGTTCTGCTTTGATTGTCATCCAGTATTTGAACTTTTGGGAACTGAAAAAGATTTTTTTCTTCATTGTTATGGATGTTCTTGACACCTATAATATTATACCATGACCTACTTGTGAAATTGTACCTATTAAAATAAAGTCGCTGCCCGATATTATTATTGAAGTACTAATTTAATGAAAAATTTCATTATTTTGTTTTCCTTGTTTACTTCTTGCTGGCAATGAAGCATGTAGATACGGATGAATTAGTATTTAATACAGATAAAGGACACTTGACTGAACAAATAAAGAAACACGATAACATTAAAAACCATCTTCATAACACAATGGAATTAACCTTAGGGATCGTTTATAAATTACGTAAGGTATTTTAGAGGCTGATTTCCTCCCTCCGCCTATTGTAAGATATCATAAGATTACAATTATCTCCGATTCTGTTAGTCAGAAATTTTTGTAAGAAATTAACTTATTTATAATATAAAACATCGTTTAATTAGAAGATATCCTTTATTGTAAGCTTACTAATATAAATTATTAACTTATCACAATTTTGACCAGAATCAGTTAAGGATGTTTGGGAGGTCAAGGGTACATAAAATTAGAATTTCGTGATTAAATAGGTTTTGCAGGATATCATGAGGTAAATAAATACTATCTATACTAAAAAAAGTATACGGTTTGAGAAAAAATTTGGAATTTGACCAAAAACTTTTAATAAAATAAGAAATAACGAATAATATGGAAAACTTTTAACTGACTTTTGGCAGTGAATATGCCTTGATTTCAACTTCGAAACAAAAAAATATTTAGTTTCAATCTCTATTAATAATGAGCGTAAAACTTTTTAATATGTTTAAATAATAATTAAAACTTTAAAATTGCATTTATTTCAGACAATTATAAATATTATCATTATATTATCAAGTAAAAACGAGATTTTCAGCTAATTTTTCATTTTTTCCTCGATAACCATTTAGTGAATTTGAATAACCTTACGCTAAAGTGATTCTCCAGAGTTCAAGTTACTTATTATAAAAGTTTGAAATTTCTGGTAGCTTTTTTTCTGTTAATAAAAATAAATTTAATCTGTTCGGTTAACGAATCTCCATAAAATGACGTGTAAAATTACAATTTTTTAAAATTTCAATAACTTTTTAACGGTTTAGTGAATCGATTTGTAATTTTTACAGGAGTTTTAGAATTGAATGAGGAACGTTTTTACAAATTTTTATTTGTCTCGTAGCATTTTGACATACCTCCCAAACATCTTTAAGTAAAACCTAAGATGTTGAAAGAAATAGATAAAATTAATCAAAACTTTAGCTATTATTTACCCATGGATTGACTAACTAGTGTGGAATGCAGAACAGTTGCACTCGGGATTGATAATTAAAATAAAAATCAAATTTTATTAATGTAATTATATAGGACGTTGGCATTCGGGTAGACTGCAGGTAATAAAACTTTTGCACTCGGTTTGTACATAGGTACAAATTTCACCAGTATATATATATTCATAATAACAATACAACTACATTTATTCTTATAGGGTGTTGTGTCAAATTAGTTTTAATAATATTTACATACACCCACAATGTACGCATACATTCAAATTATGAACTTTTTACAAATTCTCCAAAAGTTGACATGATTTTAAAATACTGAATTGTAGACAAGGATCCGTTGACATGCAGGTGTATAGATACATTATTAACTTATTATGTACATATAATAACTACTATAAATTACCTGCTACAGCACTAAGTGCAATTGTCCTTTTTAATAAAGTGCAATTGTCGATAACCGCTAGTCTGAAATCGAATTAATCACTGGGATGACTGATTCATTTTTTGCTTTTCAAATTCTTCAAATCTTCATTGTTGTACCAATCTAAGTACATCATGAATATTAATAAAATGCAGGTGGCGCTATTTCTTAACGCGAAATTAGTAAAATTTTTAATATCAAACCTTATGTAAGATCAGATTCTGTGCCCCCTTGCCCATAGCAAGAATTTATAATATTAAGTCTAGACCCCCCCCCCCAAAAGCCTTACGTAATTTGTGAACATCCCCTTGGTAGGAACTCCTTTTGAAGAAATAGGTGACTGAGCATGTGCACAGCACCCGCTTCATTTCACCACGAACTGCCACCGATTATAAATGTATATTGATTCATATGACCTTTCTGCAATTTGATTGCATTTTATAGGTTTCTACTACAATGTTGTACGTCTTGATTTACTTAGTTATACTTTAATTTTTACCTTATGTTACCTGCGTCATTTAAACAGTTGAAAAACTGAACTTTTGAAAAACAAACTGCATATACTCTGAGAAAAGTTATTGACAGCGATCGATGTAAAAAAGTTACCGTCAACAGCTCCCACTTTCCGTTGCAATTGCTTCCACTTCTAGATGTTAATGCTCGATATTTGCCTAACTAATCGAGTATGTTCGATATTCTTAATTGCTTGGGTTCTGTGTTCATACTATAAAGCTTACAAATTTGATTTTTTTTTTTTTAATAGAGGTTTTTTTTTATTTGTAATGAATACTCAACGGATTTGCACTAATAACTATTGAATATACGATGGATATAGGAAATGTACAAACGACGTCCAATTTCAAGCTGGTTGTTTCAAAGGCTTCATCCTTTACAGGGTTTACTTCTAACACTTTAGAAAATGTTCGTTTGATCAGACGAGTTCTGATTATAAATTGCATTAAAACTTTGCAACTTTAAATTGCTTCTCTGCTAGGCGCTTCTTTTCTTTTTAGTTGATAATAATGTGAATAACTGACACGTACATTTCAAACTTGCAGGAAATCAAATTAGAAAGAATGCATTTGTAGAAGTAATTACTACCAGTTAATTTAGCTAAAGTATCCGTTATCAAGAGAATGTCTTTTAGACCGTCTCGTTTCTCTTATACGGAAAGCAAAAGGTTTTTCTTATGCAACTAAGAATTTTAATTCTCTCTCCTTAAGATAAACGATCAAATGTATTTTGTTACAAATATGCAACACTGTTCGTTTAATTCGGTTGCTACACTTTCTGGCACTTTAAATTAATTTTTGTAATGAGTTTCTTGTTACATTAGAAAGATGGCGCGACATGTATCTTTTTGGTTTTTCGGTGTACTTCACTAACTGTAGTGTGACGCTGCGCCTTTAAGCCTAGGCTTCTTCCATAGTCGTACCCTGAAAAAGATTTTCACTCTAAGACGAAACTTTAATGGTAGATTGTGTAATACTACATAACAAAAAAAATTACCCCAGAATTGGTATTTATTCTTCAATGTTAACCAATATTGATTTTACTATTATAACTAATTATTGATCGATTTTGATGGCTGATAGATTCTAACATGCTTAATAACTTAACTTAACTGAAAATTTTTGTTTTTGCAATTAGTTAAAGTTGTAGGTAGTTTTTGAGAAATGCGAAGATTGGGTCAATAAGTAAAGCGTATCTAACCAGTATTCGGTCTGAAAATAATAAACTTTACTACTTATTAAGCAGCAAATTATCGTATATTTCTTTGAGACAATTTTAATAATAATACCACAGCAATCTAACAAAAAGTGTATTCATTGTTGTAAAAAGCAGATTGCATAATAGAAGATGACCAAATTCTTTGCTTCTTGATAATACATAATTCGAAGGAAACGAATAAACAAGTCTTTTATTCACGTAGATTCCTTAATTTCACCTTCACAAGATATTTTCTCGCTTTGCAACGTTTTGTTGTTTCTTCGTAACTCTTAAAGTAAAACAGTAATGTCGGAAGTAAACAATGAACAAAATAACATAGATTATTGTTGGTTAAAAGCATTTGAATAAAGTTGGACAAAATTTACATAATTTGCAATTGTTTTGTTCTAGATTTAGAATAACAAAAGACAACATTGTCATGTCAATTTTACTTTAAAAAGCTTACTTACAAGTACCTATCTTTGAATATCATTAAGTAGGTAGGTACTTGGTATACTGATACAACATTGCAGAATCATATAAGGTCACCGTCGTCCATCAAAAAAACTCTAGATGATTGTCTAGGAGTTGTTAGTATCTATATGGGTATTTTTTGATAAAAATAGTGTTTCATCTTTTATCTAGTTAAAAATAATTCGTGCGCCTGTGTAGAATGCCACCTTAGACACATTAATTTCTTTTTTAAATTTTTGGTCATTTTATAATATGCTCGATTATACACTGCTTATTGCAAAATAGTGCTTAAGGAGGTCTAAGCGCTCATATGAGCATTATGTAAACTGCCTAGGCAAAACGTTTGAAATGCCAAGCATAATGTGAAATTTTGCTACTTATTGGTACGTTTTACATTGCGCCTAATCATTTTCTAAAAGCCTAGTCATGCCTTTTACTATACATAAAACTATAGATATATAATTGATTAAATAATGCCATTTGAGGAATTAATTATAGAGTTATTTAAACAGTTCGTTCTTAAAGTCGAAAAAAAGATGTAATCTGACTTTATGTTAGTCGAATTACTTAAATATTCGTAAAAATTTTAACGGCTAATCACTAAATTTGGTGGTGAGGCGAAGCCCACGCGTGATGGTAATCTTCTGGCACAATGGGCTTAGCAAGCCGCGAGATATTATATTACCATACCACATTGGATTATTAATTTAAAGAAGCTGTCAGCAGAGCGGAACGTGTGCTAGGTGTAGTAGTTATCCTTTTGACATGACAGTTGGCTGTGTAACAAAAGATGTTGTCAAACCAGTTTGAATATGGAATAAGAAAAGAGAAAAAGTCATTTTTCTTCACCTTTTAGAAATAATATAAGTGAAGAAAATCTATTGTCAAGGTTGGAAATTCAACACTTTGCAGACTTAACCCTTGTGGCTGAACAATTTTGTATCTAATCATTACTCTGAGTATTTTTTGATAATGTAACAGCAAATTAACTCAAAATAATCAGCAAGTGTTTAACAACAAAAAATGACTGAAAAGCTAAATGAAATACTTTTTTTGTTAAATTGCAATATCACTGGGTACCCAGTTTGATGAATCCGGTACATGTCGAATCCGCCACTGTTTAAAGATCCAGCCGGGTACCTATTGGATAATGACGCTGGGTACTCTGCAGCGCCGGGTAATTCTACCGAAGAAAAAGTGAAAATCAACACCAGCAATAACAATTTAATGAGTATAACACTTACCTTACGAAAATTGGTAATTGGGATAGATCGTTTGTCCTAATTTGTATTGTTTATTGATTACTATACTAACTTATTTGTTATTTCGATATAGTTTTTGTGTTCACTTTTTTTTGTGACAAGAATACATCAGTATAGCTGGAATTGTTACAATTTCTGTAACTTGTTGCCACCTTACAAAATTTTAATGTTTATAAACATTATATGCTTATTTTAACGGTTTCAACTTAATCTTGTCGTTGAAAATCCGTCAACCAACAATTAAAATTTTATCGGTTGATTGTTTAAACCACTTTTTGAACTGGATTCATTGTTGTTTGGGACGTTGGTAAGGGTGGTATTTATAATAGAAAGTCCGCCAGCACGTAGGTGTGAACTATTAATCACCGTAGTGGTTTTACCAAGTACCCGATTGACCGATCCACCCGGGTACTCGGCGCCATAATCCGGTAACCGGCCGGATCCTAAAAAAAGTGCTGAATCCGCCGGTTACCGAATTCTTAGATAAATGTCTTTAAAATTTCGTTATGAGTTCATTATGTTACTAGTACAGTCAAAACCGTTTATTACGACATCGTTTAGAACAACAAACCGGTTATATTGACCAAAATCATAGGTCCCGGCTTAATTCTGTTCGACCGCCTTATAAAAAACACCCGTTTTAACGACATTGCTTATTACGACATATCTCTTTAAGCGACTACATTTAACTGATATTTTTGGAGAATTATATCTGTTAGAACGACCAGCTGTATTGTAAACATTTGAATAGGTAACAGTATCCACATCTGGTATAGTAAATGACCATTAAGGTCGCAAAAGTAAACAAATACGTGTGGAGTTTAGGGTCTATTGTAGTTCATAGAATATCTGCTACTGAAGCTAAGGAGTTTATTGATGCAGATAACTCTATTGCAATTTGTGCACCAGCTACGGAAGAAGATATTGTACAAGAAGTTCAAGAGGAAAATGACGAACAGGAAGAGACTGAAGAACACTTTACAGTGTCAACTTTGAATGATGGTCTCGATGCTGTCAGTGTATTACGAAAAATAGTTTTTTTAATAGTTAATTATATGTACATAATCTCTTTTTATAATACGTTTTATGTAAAATAAATAAAATGTAGTTTTATTTTATATATGAATATATGAATCACACATTCAATAATAGGTATTAAGTACTTAATAACAACGTCACCGGCTATTACGACTATCGGTTTTTACGACCAAATATGAGTAGTCCCTTCGGTGTCGTTATAACTGTATTTCTATAATCGCACCTTACTTTCACAATTGCAAGACATGTACGATTTTGCAGCAATATCTTGTATTTAATGACATTAAGATTAATGAGAAATAAATTCTGAAATTAGCCCCGAAATGTTCTGCCAATATCAGTAGGGGAGTTGCAAACGTCATTATGTGCCTTGAAGGGCAACATGCACTTTCATTTCGCGAATTATTCCCTCGTGTCGTGTGTAGGGAAGTTTGTAAAAGTAGTGAGTCAGAAAGATTCGTTTATCAACTTCATCGATTGCTATTAGCGAAGAAGGAGAGAGGGAGAGTAACTTTTCGATGACTTCCATACAAGTTCCGCCTATTCTTGTGCCTCTTTTGGGAAAACGATCGTTCAGAACAAAACGAAGATTTATTATGAAAGTTATGGAGAAATGTGTAGTTTTAAAAGTAACTTTATCTGTTAAGTTTCGAAGATGAAATCGTTACCGATGCTCCATAAATTATAACCTGAACTTTGAGATGTGGTTAAGTCAATAAGGACGTCCGTTTTTTAATATTTCCTGAAGCGTGTTTGCTATTTAAAAGTTTTGTGCGATCTACGACTCAATGCAAAGAAAACTGAAAACTGATAAGAGAATTTGTTAAATTAAAAACAACAATATTAGCTAAAAGATAAATGGTTATGACTGACTTTATCTCCCAGTAAACCAGATTTCTGTTGAGACCTGTTTCATTATCCTGGAGAAAATATTATTGTAAAAGTTGAAAAGTTTGAGTAAATTTTTGAAGTTCTCTTGGCACGTAAAGAGTAAAATATTAGCATGGAAGTTGAAAGCACAGCCACCAACACTGTGAAAACAAGGGCTGAGTGCTTGGATATCATGGTCGCATGATGTAGGCACAGCGAGATGTATCCCTCTGCAGTCTGCTGTTGAGTCGGCAGAGGGAAATGTGTGGTTATGAAACGGTTAATTTCCTCTTTTTTTTTGCTTGTGTTTACTGAAAAGGGTAATTGTGTGTGTAACATTGTTGTGTTATGATCCGTTTTGGTAGGATTGTAATTGTTGGAAGCATATCTACTACATGAAGAGGATTTAGTTTTATCGCCATCACTATCGAGATGATTTTTATTATTGATATTAGCATCTAGCAAGGAGGGCTTAGAGATAGCTTAGAGACGAAAAATTAGAAGTGCGGATTTTAGATATCTAAGAAGTCAAGTAAGTCAGGGCGGAAGAAGTAGTTGGGATATAAAGCAGAAGATAGCGCAGGGTCGTGTCTCCTTCAATAAAAAGAACGGTTAATTTAGAAATTCGAAAAAGGTTGTTAAAGGAGTATGTTTGGAGCGCAGCGCTGTACGGATGCGAAACTTGGACAGTAGGCGCGGCGGAAAAGAAAAGGTTAGAAGCGTTCGAAATGTGGTGTTAGAAATGAAAAGGTATTAGAAAGAATAGGAGAACAGAGGACTCTATGGAAGGCAATAAGAAATAGGCGAAATAGGTTAAAAAATAGTTAAGGATGTGGGTTGTTCTAGTTTTAGGGAAATGCGAAGATTAGCTCAGGAGAGAAGGAACATGTCCAACCAGTTTTAGGACTGACGACCTTATGATGATGATCTCAGTAACAGTAAAACTGCGTTTAAACGAAATTCATTAGTTCTAACTAAGATTTTATTAGTTTCGACGGGGTAAAACTAGAATTGACTAAAGAGGATTGTTAAAATAAGTTTTTGTTAGGTTCTTACACCATCTATATTAGTATTGTTGTTTTCCTAAAATAAATATTATTTCCAAATATTGCGAAATTAACCGACAGATTGCCTTATTTGTAAGAGAGGAAAAGCAGGTAATTACTTGTACCTATCTTTCGTTGTATTATAAAAGGAAATTGATTTTTCAAAGGAAACTTCGAACGGTGCAGTGGAAATAACGTCTGCCACATGGATATTGATTTTAGAGTTAGACAAGTGGTCTGTTTGTTCCGTATATCGACGAATGTTCTGTAATAACGTTACCTTGGCGATATGCCCGTGAAGCAATACCGTTACTTGTTAAAAGCAAATTAACTGACAAATTTTCGCTATCGGGCACATTCAGCTCCACCATAAGATGAACAATAATGACTTACCAATTAACGATATAATTAGATAGTAAATTATTATAAGGTACCTACGACGTATGAGTAACGTACATAAGAAATAAAAGGGTAAGATGTCATAAGCAACTGTGGCTGGATGAGACTTCGACGTAGGCTCAATTTGGTGTAAAAGGCGGGAGTGCCAATATGGCCAATTTTTACCTAACGAGTAGCATATCAAATAATGATTGGTAAAGGTAATTATTATTAGGGTTATTATAGGGTTAGCTTTTATCTTGAGACAATGAAATATCTTGATTTCATCTCATTATTTCTGAAAAAGTTTGACACAAATTGCATGTTTTTGAATGTGACAACCTTAGATATTATATAGTCGTTGCTTGTATTAGATGCATTGAATCTAGTCATCTCTTCTTTTGTCTTTCTGGCTTCCTCCCTAGATACAACATACTGTTTTTTAGACGGTAAGCCTTTTTTTCGTCTTCTTCGGAATCATAAAGAATCATTTCTTCAGATTATAAAGGTAACAATCCCTTTTTTGTTTTTTGATTTGACTTTTACCTATTGGAATTTTTAACTTTTCGTTACTTAGAAGCACAGCTACCCGAAGGCAAAAGCTCGCTCACTTGGACAGCCTCGATATTGGAGATATATTTTTATCTTAAATTAACCCGAAAAATATTTTATAAAAAAGTAAGTATTTAATCAGTCATGAAATATTTTAACATTTATCAAGATAGCAAAGAAATGTAACATATATAGTGATAAGAAGTTCGAATTAGTTCTGGCATTCAATCATATGGCAATATTCATAATGTCGAGTCAGTGTGATAAATATGGAAGTTTAAATTATAATTATTAGGTTGTTATTATTCAAAATGCGCGGAAATTATGAAAAATTCCCCCTATCTATTACTTGACCCGTAACGTATATACCTATAAGCTTTTCCTTTATAATTTTCCACACTTCCAGTATATTTTGCCACTATTTAACATTCATAATAATATAATTTTTGTTGTTTAACTCATGTTTGATGACTTTTAGGAGTTTTTATGTTTACACTCTCGAACTTGTGCTGCAATAAAATGGTTCTGCCAAACTCAAAAAGTTCTTGAAGTTAATGTTTACTATAATTCAAATTTAATAGGGCAATTATTATGTTATATATAATATATATATCTAACTTCTTAGAGTTTATTTCATTTTCACCTTTCTACTTCGAAGTTCATTTTTCTTCTTTCAATTTTCTGTTAACCTGTATGAGCATGTGTTATTAACAATACTTTTGACGTTTTTCTTTAAACTTGTTCGAGGTATTTTCTGTTCTACAGCAACATTTAATTTCAAAAGTCGATTTTATGAGTTCGAAAAGCTGTCAGTTTAACGTGTTTAATACAAACTCGTAAAGATCTTTTTTAAACCCTGAAGGAATGACTTCAAACCTGATCGATCTCCTGTCGGGATACGTGTGAGTTGTGTTCTGAATAACTCCTATTCAAGAAAAATTGTGAAAGGATAAAATACTTCACATAATGTTCACTCTTTGTTGTTCGAGAGCTAGTATCGTTAATAAATAGGGGATGATTTTAAAAGTGAAACATAAAAAAATGTTTTGATTGTCGTTGTATATGCTTAAAAGCTATTATTTTTATTCTTTTTCGATAGGTTTAAGAGTAAGTTTATCTGAACCGGTTACCGACGCTCTCTATAAATTATAATCGGAGGGCTTAGAGATAGCTTAGAGACGAAAAATTAGNCTACTCATTACCATAAGCACCAAGCTGTTCATCATCAGAAGAAAACAATTTAAGAAATTCTAAAAGAATATTATTCCTTTTTAGAAATTACGGTTAGCTAATTTATGTCACTATCTCGTATTATTAAAAACTAATTGAAGGCATTTGTCATTTTACTTGGTATTACCATTGGAATTTATTGATTTTGTATGCAACGTTTACGCTCAGTAGACAAAATATTATACCTATTAACGTTTTTAAATTATGGAAGTGAATAACGTGATCGATTACTGTTTGTAATGTTCTAGCTGAACAGTTGGTATTTGTTTTTCACCTGTGAGAGATCCTTAAAAACACCTAAGCAATAACTGAGAGACTGTGAGAGACGCTCTCAGAGATGCTGAAAGACTGGAGAGAGACTGAAAATTTTTGTCTATGGAATAGGTATATTAAAGTTGCCTCAAATACTTTAACTCATAAATCCGTCCGGAACTAATAATTTTTCGTTTAGTCTTGGGAGCTTGTCTTGGTCTTGGATATTCGGCCTCAGTTTTAGTCTTCGTCTTGTTTGCTCTGTCTTGTTTCTAGTCTTGATCTTGTTCGTTTGGTCTTGGTTTTGGTTTTGGTCTTACGTACATAAAGATAGAGCAAAATTGGTCTTGGTCCCTTGAAAAAGCAAGCTGAAGACCAATTTTGCTCAAACTAATGTAGTTAGGAAATGAGTCAGGTGTGTCAGTCGGTTTAATCTAACGAAAGCTGCAACCAGAAAAAAACATAAATTAATAAATCCATTATCAATGCATTTGCATGTTTTGTTAAATAATAACCCTTGTTTGCTTCTCCTTAGCAAATAAAAATGACCATAAATTATGTAAAACTAGACACTGGTAGGTAACTATTTAATTTAATAGTTTATCGTTCCTGCTTAAAATGTTTTAATGTATTCTATTTTCATTTTTATGATAATTTGAATCTGTTTTAATAATATTCGGCCTGTAACCTCGGTATTTGATGACAAATACAATGATGAAAAGTTGTTTATTCTGATTTTAGATAACTAATTTGCCTGTATCCCTTTAAAAGAATACGCGTCTGTGTTGTCGTGACCATAAGGAATGTTGTGTTGACAATCAAATTGAATAAAACTTTGTTCCTGTTAAGCATTGCATGTTGGAATTAAAGAGACCAATTCTTTATTAGTAAAAATATGCATCATGCTGAGCCGCTCAATAACCGGAAAGAAGAACAACAATTCTTCGTTGTCTCTACGCCCCCGGAGAGTCTGTTCAGGCGTTTTTACTACTCATTACCATAAGCACCAAGCTGTTCATCATCAGAAGAAAACAATTTAAGAAATTCTAAAAGAATATTATTCCTTTTTAGAAATTACGGTTAGCTAATTTATGTCACTATCTCGTATTATTAAAAACTAATTGAAGGCATTTGTCATTTTACTTAGTATTATCATTGGAATTTATTGATTTTGTATGCAACGTTTACGCTCAGTAGACAAAATATTATACCTATTAACGTTTTTAAATTATGGAAGTGAACAACGTGATCGATTACTGTTTGTAATGTTCTAGCTGAACAGTTGGTATTTGTTTTTCACTTGAATCTATTGTCAACTCATGGTTTAGTTGTAATTTGTAATTTATTATTGACGCTGGTCAAACATCATAAAAGTGAATGCAAGAACTTAAAGATAATTAATGTGTTTCATACGATTCGGTGACTCTGAATCGGCGGCTAGATTATCGCATGAAACGTCCTAGCAATCCTAATTAAAGGGTTGCAGGTTTTTGTTGGGGATTGAAAAACACTGTAAATGTAGTAGAATCTATTTACAATATATACAATGCCTTCAATCGGCGTACACTAGGTGAAACTACACGGTGAAACAAGAACGGTGAATAAAACGGTGAAATGAACGGTGAATGAACGAAACGTGCTGCTTGACAGCAATCTTCGTACTCTGGTCTTGGTAAAAAAAAAAAAAAAACTTTTGGGTGTTTCATTCCCACCAGCCAGTAATGCTGGTGGGCGGGCAGTCCCTCCGGACTATGCCGGAAGGTAGGGCGGAAGGCCCTCTTCAGCCTGCTTTCAGGAATCGTGGGAATGGGTGGGTGGTGGTTCGGGTGAGAAAGATGAGACGGACGAAATGAAGACAGAAGAGAGTGAAAGATTATCTGTGGAATATTACTGCCTCAGCATTTGCCTAAGTGATCCAAGGAAACCACAGAAAAACTTGGACCAAGGCAGACGGACCCGGAATCGAACCGGCGTCCTCCCGAATGCTAAGCAATGGTCTAGACCTCTAGGCCATGCCGCTCGGTTCCTTCTTGGTACCGATGGCACGCTACTTAAGGGTGAAAAAGTGGTGAGATAGAGAAAGACAGCACACAAGTATTAGTAACCGGCAAGAGAAGGATAGGCGAATAGTGGTCGAAAGTACAGAAAAGTCATAAATAAAGGAGAAAACAAGGACAGATAGATAAGATGTAGAGAGAGACGATGAAATAGAAAGCGAGGTACATGACAATTTACAACATAATGATATTTATACCTGACACGTTTTGTTTTTCTTCTTAAAATTAGTGAAAATTGCGTTGAATATTTTTATGGAATAAACAAAACGTTCCTTTTTTTTTCATGAATTCTGCAACGGTTAACACAAATAGTATCTACGCCTTGTGAATACATATTTTGTCTATAATTGAGAGAACATTATTCCATTTAACATGCTAAACAAGAGAGATCATTTGACCGGAATAAAAAGTAACCTAAGAGGGTCTAAAAACGTTAAGCTATCTAAAGGGAGACTCTCCCACGTGATTCTGTCCAGTATTTGTGCAGTTCTTCAGTCATAAACGAACAGAATCGTAAACAAACTCAAAGAAATTGCTATGTGGGTCCCTATTGGATTCTGATAAACCTGAATTACGGATTATTCTAAAGATATCTCTGCCAGAAACTCATTCTTGAAGGATTTCGTAATAAAAGTAACATAATCTTAAAGCAAAAGGCTGTAAATAAGATAAAAAGGTAAAATAAAGATAATATGTTTTAAGGATGGCGGAGGGATACGCTGTTAAAAAAATTACTGTTGCACAAAATGTAATTAACTAATTGTACGAGCCACATCTGCAAAATTTAATTTGGTAAAGCTGTTGAAGATTATGATTATCAATGATACAAAGTAGATGTTAAATAATAAAAAGTTAAAACAATGAAACTTCCATTTTTAATCTGAATTTTAATATGTTATGTTTATTTTGTTTCATTGTTAATTTTTAATAGTTCCTCTAAATAAAATTTCAAATGTGTTTCGTATGATTAGTTGTCATAAAATTTAGTTTTACAAATAGTAAATAGCAAGACACACTTCCAAAATTTTATTGTATGTAATGAAGATTAACTAGGCCTTGGTCCAGTCTTAACAAGCTTATATCGGGCGCTCCACTACAGGAGCAGACATGACGTAACGTTAATGTACCGAACCTTGCCACTTGAAGATTGGCTACGTATTAGCTCAGTCTTGACAAGCTCATGTTCAGCGCTCTAGTACTGGACCAAACATGGCGAAACGTTAATGTACCGAATCTTGTCAATTGAGGATTTGTTAGGCATTGGTCCAGTATTGACAAGCCTGTATTTGACTGTTCTGTACTCGATTAAACATTATAAAACGTTAATGTACCGAACCTTGCCACTTGAAGATTGGTTAAGCATTGGTCCAGTATTGACAAGCTTATACTTGACGGTCCAGTACTGCACCAAACATGCGGGGAAACGTTAATGTACCGAACCTTGCCACTTGAAGATTGGCTACGTTTTAGCCCAGTCTTAACAAGCTCATGTTCAGCGCTCTAGTACTGGACCAAACATGGCGAAACGTTAATGTACCGAACCTTGTCAATTGAAGATTGCTTGAGCGTAGGTCCAGTAATGATGGGCCTATCCTCGGCGGTCCAGTACTAGACCAAACATGGCGAAACGTTAATGTACCGAACCTTGCCACTTGAGGATTAGTTAGGCATTGGTCCAGTATTGACAAGCCTGTACTTGACTGTTCTGTACTCGATTAAACATTATAAAACGTTAATGTACCGAACCTTGCCACTTGAAGATTGGTTAGGCATTGGTCTAGTCTTGACAAGCTTATACTTGGCTGTTCAGTACTGCACCAAACATGCGGCGAAACGGTAATGTACCGAACTTTGTTACTTCAAGATTATCTGAGCGTTGGTCCAGTAATGACGGGTCTATCCCCCGCGGTTCAGTACTAAACCAAACATGAAGAAACGTTAATGTACCGAACCTTGTCACTTGAAGATTGGCTGAACATTGGTCCAGTATTAACAAGCCAGTATTAGTGAGCCAGTCTTGGGACTGTCGTCAATTCTGGTATTTCCTAAGATAAGATGTTTAAAACTTCTCCATTGTGTGATTTGACTTGATGAGGTACAATTATGTAATTAGACCTCATATTTTCGACACGTCCAGTTTAGAAATATTACGCATCGAGCTTGCACTCAACCTCAGAACATACCAGTGCAACCTTCAACAAGGTGGTTATATCATAAATAGCTGCACAAACTGCTACTAATTGATCCTCTTAAAATGCACAATCAGTTACAGCATATAAATCAGAAATAAAAGTTAAACTGAACAGATGAAGTTTTGTGTATGTGAATGGGATTAAAACATGCAGGGTTGTTTGCACGAACATTTTCATCCACTCAAGCGACGCGAATATGTGTCAGTTTTAATTGAGATTGACTTCTCCCTCGACAGACAATATATGACCGAAAGCTACCGAGGGGAATTCATTGTGTGTGTGTGTCACTAAATTTTAAATAAAACTGTAGTAGGGCGTTGAAGACATAACTTTTCCCATAAACCAGGAAATTATAGCTCGAGCCGTAAAAGTTACTAGCCGATCTGACCCTATTGGATGTAGGATGCTACTTTTACGTGTGTGTGTACATATTTCGGAAAAATGATGGCTTTTTTTTTATCTTTGTTCCAATTAATGTTTTGTTTACGTTAAACAACAGAAACCAGGAAACTACTTTTATTTCCTTTAAATGGAACATTAACTGAAAGAAAACAAAGACCGGACACGAACAATCGGATTCATTTTGTTTGGATTAGGGTAAAGTTCAATTCGTCCGAGACTCCTATGAGTCATAATTGGCACGAAACACCAAAATAAACAATGCTTTAATGACTGACACCAAATGTCTCACAACATATAAATAAATTTGTTTCTGTTTAATTCTCCACATTAAAAGACATGCCCAAATTCTTTTGTTTTTTAGAGGATTCCATTATTAATTTTAACTCTTAAGAAGCACTGCCTTTGGTAGTTTTTATCACACAAAGTGCAATGAATTTTATGCTGTTAATAAATATCCTTTTTTTTTGTTCCTTTGAGGTGTCCTTAGAAAAGGAAAGATTTGGATCGAAGTTTTTTAATGTTACAATTGTATTTTACTATTGAAAACATTACTTGGGTCGCTTATATGAGATATTTCGTGAAAACCAAAGCCTAATTCTCAACGAAAGCTAGGCTTCTTACTCTGGATCACAATAAATGTAAATAAACACATAAAGGATAAATGTGTCATGATTGAATAATATCGATGCCTTTCATTAACATGTATGTTCGATTGGCGACCGTCAAAATTTCAATCCCGAATCGCATTGTTTTATACTTTACCCGCTTTTCACCATAAATCAATCGCAAAATTATCGAGAGAACATTGTAAGCATTGTTTTGACTTAACTTCCAACGATTTAGTAATGATTAATTACAGCCCGCGTCATTATTTTACGTATATATAAACTTAAACTGACTTGTGAAAAATAACTTTTCGCTATTGAAATATTGGATCAAGACTAGTCCCGAGATGCTTTCGGCTACGCGATCACGACGAGACTTTTTTTCCGAACAAGTCGTTTATTCTTATGGCCAATTTCATTTCGATGAGATTTTGAACAGTGGCGTGGTTGAGGAGTCTGCAAGTCTTTTGCCTAAAACTCGCGTCTCGCTAGCGTCTGGTTATTTCCAAGTAAAAGAGAAAGTTCCCTAGAAAGTAATCCTTGGCGAGAAATTCGAACTGTTTGAAATTATGATGTTTATTAAATTTTCGTGCCTATTTCATATATTACATACAATAAGGTACATCGTCGATTCCGTTGGGCAAGTTGAATACCTTAATATAGGGCCTTACAAGAAATGTTTCAGTGTCCAGAAATATCCACCATTTGAAATTATTTTGGTCTGGCAATTTCCCATCATAAGTTTATTATATAATGAATGTTTGTTTTTTCCTGATTTATCCATTAATCACAAAAGGTGATAAAAATTATAATGCTAATAATACCTACATTCATAATGAAATATCAAAAACCGGAATATTAGCCGTGTCTTTACTGTCAATACGCTTAAGATTCTTACCCAAGATGCGAGGTCTGTGAATTTTTATATATTTCAAATATATTGCAAGAAAATAACAAATGCTGCTTCTTCCTTTCCTTTCTTTCTATACAACTTTTTATCTGTAACAAGAAACTTATAAACTAGAATAACTTGACACTGTAAGAGTGTTAACTGTTACCGTTTGTTGCAACAACTAATACCTACTATACTATTTGATGACATTAGACAATGGGGAATTATCTTCGTTCTGATGGGGTTTCCATTAAATTCCATCCAACCAAACGTTTCAAAAAACTGTCAGAAAGCCTCGTGCAAAATTTAGTTTAAACAATCAACCACTCTGTATTAATTCTTTATTAAGGAACTATTGAAATTTTTACAATATACAGACATCGTTGTATCGACGTTTATACTAACGATGTTTGGCATAAAATCAATTTTTAAAGTGTTCCGACTGTGAATCATTTCAGCAAAAAGCACAGGTTTATGTTAATGTAGTTCATATTTAAGCTCATGCTTGTCTTTTGTATTTAAACCTTTACTTATAACCTGTTAAATTGATTTCACGCCAGTAAATATGGCAAAGATAATTTCAAGTCTCTGGTAAACATAGAATACTTAATTGAGTTTCGATTTTATTGTATACCTCATGTGTCTACTTTATAAATAGAAACGCATTCATTTTAGAATTGATTTAACGGTGCATTGAAGTTTCTAAAAATGAAAATGAAAAATGTTGTACCCATTTATTAATTTCTATTGTTTTACAACCAATAACATTGTAACTGCTGTATACATTTTTTGTCTATTTTGGAAGTAACGGCTGCTGCACGCTTGTTGCTATAAATTAGTAAACTAATGTCACTGTACTAACGTATTAGTTATATTAAGACACAATTTATGATTCCTAATTTCAATAGGCATTAAATATGTAGAAACATTCAATAATTTCCATAAACCATTTGCGAGATGCAAACGTTTTTAAATATTCCATAATCAAAAAGTTGTGGAAAACATTAAAGGATTATTCAATACTAATTTTACTCAAACGATTTGACAGCACATATATGTATTACTTCGGATTCTGTCGTTCAAAAGTAATGATATCATTTACATATCCATACATAATTAATGTAATAGCTTGATCGGATATAGGCAAAATCGATAATACGAATCCTTTACAAAACATCTAGTGGGTATACGAGTTTACTCATTGAATTTAGTACAATCAAACAAAAAAGATTTTTACTGATGGCTCCAACATCGAGGGGGGAGCAGGATGTGTTGTGCTATTAGAAGAAAAGCAAAATTATTATAAATTACCAGATATGTGCACTATATTCGCATGCGAAGCTTATGCCATCCGGAAAGCTATATAGTTGATAAACTCACAAAAATCTTCTCTAATTCTGACTGACTTACTGAGTGTACTATACTTCGTTTACTTTCTGTAGCGATGTGACCTTCAGTTTGACCGGCGCAAAGTAGAGAAGAACAGCACTAGGCCAGAAAATGAAGGAAACAACTCCCGGCCAAACTCTTAACCGGTGAGAAGCGTATAATCCGTACAGTACTACACTGAAAAATTGACCATTTTATCCACTACAATTGCATTGCTCAAATGTGCTGTTATTTGTACCATTTACTACTGAAAATATCAAAGAGATGTTTATTTATATTTGAAGACATATTAAAGGCTTTAACGGTTGTTTTCGACTCCCACTACTATTCATGATTGAACAAAACTTTTGGCAGGTACTGTATGAAAANGTACCATTTACTACTGAAAATATCAAAGAGATGTTTATTTATATTTGAAGACATATTAAAGGCTTTAACGGTTGTTTTCGACTCCCACTACTATTCATAATTGAACAAAACTTTTGGCATGTACTGTATGAAGAAGTATATTTAATGAACAAGAGTCGAGAGTGTAATGAGCTTTTTTCTCCCTACCTACGGTTTTGCCAGCGCGCATTCAAGACATTGGAAGGGGCAAATTGCTAGAGAAAGTAAATGAAGTATAACAGCCTTGCCGAACCCTCTGAAAACCAATAAAATGATAAGAAACGTCCACTAACTAATAGAAGCTGATGCCAAGACAAGGATAGCTTAGCTTGGATACTATCTCACTCTGACAACCATGGAAATGACAAAGCAGACGAACTTGCAAAAAAACGGCTACCGATTCCATATATACTGAAATACTTCCCCTAACTAAACCAGAGGCTAGATGATAAATCAAGAAACATGTCACTTAGAAATGGAATAGCATCTGGTTGGAAAATCCCCCCAAAAAATTACCTACAGCAGATTAGAAAAGATGGAATGAATTCAAATCTCAAACGTAAAAACGAGGTAATCATACAAAGACTCCCAACAAGTCACTTTAATCTAACATTTAGTTAAATATTAACTTCCTTCGATATGTACAAAATGTAATATGAACACCTTCCTATCAGTGGAACACATTATCGATGACTGCGCTGGATTTCTTGCTACATATATCGTTTAGTGAGAACCTGAATAATCCAAGACTATATAAAAATGTACTAGATTTTCTTCGAGACTCCACATTTTACGATAAAATTTAAACGTTTGAATCATAGTGTTTCAATACTATGTAATAATGTAATAGCCGCTCATGACCTAGAAGTTAATGTTTGACTTAGAAATATATAAAAAGAAATATCTTATTACTAATTCTAAAGTAGTGTGTCAACTTTTAGCACAAATAAGATAGCGGGTAGTGTAATACAAATTTTGTAGCACTTTTTGATTATATAAGTCGTGCATTGCATTTATACACAAACCATTTGTTTTTCTCAGAGGCCATTCAAGTATTACGTAAGCACTACGGGTGGGAGGGGGCTTGCTTTACTTATTTTAGATGACATGGGGTACGTCAAGAACAGGCAAAAACATAGATTAAGTGAAGAAAATAGTATTGATTAATCGTCGAATCATCGTTAGAGAAGTTGCTGAGGATATAGACATATCGATTGACTCCTGCTATTCGATTTTTACCAATAATTTAGGCATGACGGGTCGCCGCGAAATTCGTACCAAAATTGGTCAATTTCGACCAAAAACAGCATCGCATTAACATTGCTAAGCAGCTGTTATACCCTGTCCGCGACAGCCCAAATTTGCTCCAGAGAATCATAACTAGTGAGAATTATGGGTTTATGGTTATGACGTATAAACCAAAGCTCAATCCCAATGGAAGCTGCCGCATGAGCCAAGACCGAAAAAATTGCGCGCCAAACTAGGTCAAATGTGAAGGTTTTGTTTACAGTTTTCTTCGATTGCGGGGGCGTTCATGTATGAGTTCTTGCCGCAGGGTAGAACGGTCAATAAGGAATATTACCTGCTAGTTTTACACCACGATAACGCTCCTGCTCACACATCGATATTTTGCGCGAATTTTTGACCAAAAATAACACACTAGCAATGCCGTAACCACCTTATTCTCCAGATTTGGCCCCCTGTGACTTGTTCCCGAAACGAAAAGAGACTCATGAAAGGGCGACCTTACACTACGATTGACGTGATAAAGACGGCATCGTAGGAGGAGCTGAACAAGATCACAAATAATTATTTTTTGAAGTGCTTCAAGGGTTGAAAAAAACGTTGGCACAAGTGTATAATATTTGGTGGAGATTACTTTGAACAGGACAAAATAGATATTCATGAATAAATAAATAATTTTTGAAAAAACTCTAAATTCGCGATATTTTTTTGAACAGACCTCGTAAACGTTAATTTTGAAATACGTATCGACTTGATGTTACAAAATATGTGACATTTGTATTCAGACCAACACAAAAGTTTAAAAATCGAAACGCAAGTTTCTTTCATTTCTCATATTGAAACACCATTTATGTTAAATCGGTTACTTTAATCCACTTGGTATACATACAATGCACTTACGATATAATCTGATAAGTTTTGAAGTACAGTGTAAACTCTTTATAACGTCACTCGATTTAACGACAAACTCCTTAAAACGTCGAAATTGCTTGACTTTGGTTGGTTTACATTGTTTTCTATACAATATTACACTCTATATAGCGTCACGCTCACTCTATTTAACGACAACAATGCGGCATTATAAATCATTGAGCA
>NW_020439053.1:225690-236202 GCF_000699045.2 Agrilus planipennis | reverse complement strand
AGATAAAAATGTTCAGTCTCTCAGAGTCTCTGAAAGCGAGACTCGAGTCTCCGTCTCTCATCGAGTCTCTCTGGGGTCGCTGAGAGAGATTGTCAAAAAAACTGTTTAGCGCCTCTGAACGAGAGACTCGAGTCGCTCATAGAGAGATCCTCATTTCGTATCCAGTCTCTGAACGAGAGACTCGAATCTCTGAATTAACAATTTTATCGTTCGAGTCTCTCATACAGAGACTGTGAGATCCATAAAAACACCTAGGCAATAACTGAGAGACTGTGAAAGACTGTGAGAGACGCTCTCAGAGACACTGAATGACTCTGAGAGACTGGAAAGAGACTGGAAATTTTGCGATCTCTTCCCTAATAAGAGAAAAGCGCTAAAACTTCAAATTTAACAGTGACAGTTGACGCCACCGTTGTCATGACAACCTGCTCCCGCTGGCAGAGGTGCGATGGTCCAATGTCCAGCTCTTCACTTCGCATTTATAACTCATTAGAAAGTCCTCTAAGCACTTACGGTAATCTTCTATATTGTTCTACACGAAATTTCTTCGTCCAGAAAATAAATGGACTGGCCGAAACCTGGATCAGTAGTGGGAAAGTGAGCATTGACTTGTCGATACTGGATCGCGTACCAAGGTTCGGCACATTAACTTTTCGCCAAGCTTGGTTCAGTACTGGGCAACCAAGTATAAGTTCGTCAAAACTGGATTAATGTTTGGTCAATTTTCAAGTGCAAAGGTACAAGTACAAGGTACAAGCACAACGTACAAGTATAAGGGACAAGTACATTTTCGCCTACTTATGTTCAAAATTGGGCAACGAAGTATTGGTCAATCAATGCTCCAATGCCCAGATTATATGTACATAATAGGTATATTGGGTAATATGTGATAAAATGTAATAGTTGTTTATTACTTACCTGCATTTAAAATAAAAAATTACTAGAATATTTTATTAAAATAGGTTTTGAAGTACTTTTTAAGAAGAAAATAGAATTCGTTATTCAACTTTATCAATACTTACATGTTAGTGTCATAAAAATTAATAATTTTGCAAAGATTAACATCGCAAAAGATCTTGGTATAACATTGGCTGCCTAATCGGATTTATTTTGTCCATTGGTATTGACACTACCTGCCCTGTCGTGGACTAAGCCTACCAGCCAGGACTAGGTCGAACTGATAAACCATCAAATATTTTCTGTCTACCAACATTGGACAAACTTAAGCTTGATCCTGTTGTGACCTCCTGTATGGGCTTGTTCGTCATATTGTATAAAACTTGTCTTTTACGGTTTAATACAAAATTTTAATGTATGTATAAAATCGTTTTGCATAAACATTTTTTCGTTGTCTTCAAAGCAAATTTTCATGTCAGTAATACATGTAAGGTATAAAATATAATCAACTAAATCCAAGGATTCCGCGCCGCCGTAAAGTCTACTGTTTCGAATTAATTATAAATTCACAAGTTTTGCTCAAACGTCACGGGCGCTTACGATTTTATTGTTGGCTCGTGCAGTGAACATTAACAATAACTATTAAGATTGTTACGCACCGTTATCAAGCGAATTAGCATCATCGCTGCATAGCTCATACATATTTATAAGGATCAACACTGCGTGTTGAGGAATTCGTCTTGAATATATTAATTCACGCATGGTATTATAATATTAAGGGCGGATATAAATATGTTTAATCATTTATGTAACCAAGAAGGATATGTACAGTATTAGAGAAACAAGCACCGCATTTGATAAATTCTCCTTTTCGGACATTTTATATTATTTAAAATATTTTTGATGAGTATTGGGATCCGTCAAATGGGAGGAGCCTAAAAACATGGCGCCGATTAGGAAAAATTTATCGTAGTTCCTATAGTGTACCGTGCAATTTCCAAGTTTTTAAATTACGATAAAATGATAAGTATTGACACAATATGTGATTGGGCTGACACAAAGCCTCGGAAAGGAAATTTCGTTGAAGGTGAGCGTGTTTTTAATGCCAATCACATTATAAAATTCGGAAATAACAAATCCGGAAGCTAGCCTTCAAATTCCGTCAAGTTTACTGCCTACTTTTTACAAACTTCGGATTTAAAAAGTGATTCACGTTATATAATTGGTGAGGTGATTCTGGGTGATTTAAGCAATATCATATCAATGACTTGCACGTGCAAAGCCGATTTAAGAGAACGTTGCAAACACATTATTGCAACTTTGTTGTATTGCAGCAGGTAGGTTCTTAACCTCAAAATACTTATATCGTATCATTAGAATTGTGTTAAATCAATTACACAGGAATAAATAATTTCTCACTTTATAATTTTAGTATGATTCTAGTTTTAAATATTAAGGTTATGGCTGATGGTAAATACTTGCTGAAATATAATCATGTGCATTAAAATGACGTGAACAAATTTTTATTCCGGAATTCACTTCTTTGATACCTACTGCTTTCATCCAAGCTTCTATTAGTTTACTTTTTTCTCTAATTTTCCGAATATATTTTTTACATATATAAAACGGTTAGTTTTTATTGGAAAGTAGTTAATGTAGGTGAAGAGTGAAGATCTATGTCTGAAGTGCTATTGCAGCTTTTCACTGAACATATTAACTTTTTATTTGATTTAACTTTAGAAGAAAACTTCGTCGACTCCATCATCAAAAAAATTTTTACTTTTTTAACGTGTTTTATTATTTTAATAAACAATTTTACAATTTGCGTGAGCAGTTCCTATGTAAATTTTTCCCTCATAATATGTCTTTGTCTAATCCTTATTGTACCACCATTCTACTTGTCCTTTTCTTCTTTGACTTCCATAAATTCGTTTGTTTTCTTTTCCTTTCCAATATCCCCTCATTTCTAACCTTTTCCACCCATAGTATTTTCATCATCCACCTACACCAGGGCTCGCGAACTTTTTCAAGAGACACTTGCGGCTCAAGTTCCCTCAAAAAATTAAAAATTAAAGCGGAACGGGCGGACACGCAGCGCACGCGTATACCTAAAACAAGAGACTCACATTATGAGTGACGTTACAAAGGAAACACTGCATTTTCATTACCGGAAGAAGCAGTTGATTTTGAAAATAAATTGCCTCTTTTGGCAGAAGATATGGAGATAAGCACACTATTACATTTCCAAACCTTAAGGAATCGTCAGGATGGAAACAGTGCTTCTATTGAAATAACCTTACCTTGGCTTTCGTTGCGAATCCTATCAATAAAGAAAACAGCAAAGATGTAAATTTTACTTCGTTTATTATCAATGCTAGGTCATTTGAAATCCAATTACTAGATTTAAAAGGCAAAGATTTGTGGAGTTCGAAATTACAAATCTAGGTAGTATCCTGGATAGGCAGAAATGTCTGTTGATATAACAGCATAAGAAACATGGACAGCTCTAAAAGGGATGCCTAAACCTGAGGCACCATTTCCAGGGTGCTAAGACCAAATAAAACAATGGCTTTTGGTGTGTTGAGGATTCTTTGGGTCAACATATTCGTGCGAGCAAGGAATTTAATAGAGAACAAGCCGAGAAGCCAATAAATAACTAGTCAAAATCTAAAGTCTTAAACCAAAAATTACCAGAACTGTCACCGTTCGCATTGATTTTTAATATAATTTCAATTTTGTTTAGCATAATACCACATTTTGTACCATAGTAATATTAAAAATAATAATGATTAAAGTCGTATGTTACTTAACTGGCATTTCTTTATTCGATACAAATTTGAAGTAAAATGCAAAAGCCGAATTAAAAATTCGTGGTTTTTTGAAATTCATGAAACAATATTTTTATTGAGAATGTCTCTTCCTTCTTAAAGGTGTGCCTATCCCTGATCTACACTATCACATCTAAGACGTTTCATGATTAATTTAATGGTAGAATTTATTACTGTGATTTCTGCTAAAAGACATAAAATAAAAGGAATATGAAGACAAAATGCTAATAAGTTTTATAAAATTGTTAGAAAAACTTAACAGACGTTTTCTGAATTTCATGTGGTTACTTGATATTCAGCATTGAAAATATATTAAATGTTGTGGCACATATCTCCTATTTTTAGAGCCATGATTTTAGAAAATGAAGTTCGGCGTTGTTGACATATCTATTTAAGTTCTTTAATTAGTCATGCTAAAAGAGAAACTGTTCTTAAATATATTACAACAACTGCATTGTGGTAGTCATCAACCCGATGCCCTTTGTATACATAAAAAGTAAAATAAACAGATGTAAATGTCTTACTTTTAGAAGTACTTATTTAATTTTTATTTTAGATATAGATTTTTGGTTCCGTTGGAATCTTTTTCAGGTATTGGATGTAACAATAAGATTGTTGTACTTTATACCAAATGATTATTGAGGAAGCTCTCATTCCTGTTCTGCGTTTGTCGTTTAAATTGAATAAGTAATTGGTGTTAATAATATATTCTGCAATGTTAGTATTGAATATGTATTTCTAATTGGAATGAGATTTTTATTCCTATAAGAGAAAGATAAACTAAACGATACATATGGACAATGGTAGCAAATCTCTCAATTTTGTATTTGTATGAGGAATCACGATGATGTAAAGATTACAGGAATTAGCACAGGATATTTTTATACCGTTTTTAATTTTATTAGAGAAGAAAAATCCCTCCAATGTAAATTTATCTTTCGCGATAGACCACCTGAGATTCTTGCAGAAATGAGTAGTAGAAGGGGTGTCTTTGCGTTGTTTCACTAGGACTTTTTGTTCAATTCTCTGACTAGTTTTTCTTCCAGGTGACGTTAAGGTTGACCAATATTGATTAGCCCATTGTGGTTGATTTTTGGCTTAGTTTGATTATTTTAGAAGTCGATTCCAACTTGCTTTAGAAGAATATAAAACAATTTTTGGAATAACATTTGAAATAATAAAGTTTTGAAAAGAAGTCGAAAAAATTCATATTTATTTGGAATGAAATATTGAAATTATATTAATCGTATATCAAAGTGAATGTGATGTTTGGATTTAACATGTTCAAATTAGTTAGAACCGAGACTTGTTATGTTGAAAAAAGAAGAAAAAATTGTCAATATACTGGTATGTTTTGACGCCTGCCAATGGAAAAACTAGCCATGAAGTCATCATCATCATCATCATCAGGTCGTAATAAGTCTAAAACTCCTCCTTTTTCCTAATATAATTAGTTGATTCTCCTAAAATTAGAACATCAAGTCCTAAAACTGGCTGGACATGCACTTCCTCCTTTTTTCTAATATAATGAGCTGATTCTCCTAAAATTAGAACATCCCATATCCTTAACTATTTGTGAACAGTAGTCTAGATCTACCTCTGCTCCTCTTCACTCCTGTTTCTGCTTCTAATATGTCTCTAACTGGTCCTTCATGTCTAAGAAAGTGTCTTACCAACCTATCTCGCCTATTTCTTATTGACTTCCATAGTGACCTCTATTATCATATACCTTCTAATACCTTCCCATTTCTAACTTTTTCTATCCTGTGTATCAGACATATCTTGTATTTATTTCTCCAATAATTTCAGATGGCTCATCTCGAAGGACAAATTTGCATTAAGTTATTCTTTTTCTTTAGAATATTTGACATTTGATCTAATTAAAACCCATTAAAAAAATTGTTTAATATATAAAGTGATGTTACAATTTATACATAACACAAATTAAGGTTAATATGTAGTTAAGATAAGACAATCCTAATAATTAGTGTTTCCTTTTTCTTTTTTTCATGCTTTCTCCAACAGGATTGCGTTGTAAGTATAAAAATGCATGGAATGTAATCCGTGTCATCCCCTGTTATGATAAACTTAACTGATGCATGCAATATGACAATAAAAGACCGCTCCTGCCCATAACTTATGATTATTTACCTTTAATAAAATAAATTATCTGTCGGTAGCTACTTCCTATTCGATGACCGGAATGTGTTCGCTTGCATGTTTCATAATTACTGAAGTATCATTTTTGTTTGTTCATTCTCCTGAACACTAATTTATTAACTGAATTCGTTATTCAAGTAATGGACAAACACAGATTAATTATCTTAAAGCAGAAAAAAATACCGAAAGGGAATTTATTTACGAAAACTTTTAGGAGGGTTTGGTCTTAATTTTTGCAAGTTACTAACACGTTTTTGTTTTAATTGAAGAATCCCGTGTAAAATTAGTCATTGAAATACTCAAATATTGAAATGTTTTGTAACTGCATACCCAATAAAAATTGTAGGTATCTATAGGGATTTATTAAAAAGTACCAATTACGTGTCCACATTTTTGATTTAACTTTTGACTCATCATCCGTCCCCTAGAGCCTATGGAATAAAAGATAATGTAACAAAGAAAATAGTGAATACTATTACCAAGTGATCAGTTTGGTGGCAGTTATGATTATTACAGTTGGAAAATTGTTTATTAGTTTATGAAATTATCTGATTTCATTTACTAATTCGTAATAAATAATTTAATATTATTTATTTGGGTTGTGAATCAAAGGCGACATCTAAGAAAACATAATGTGCTTGGTCAACTGTCTAACGTTCATGGTGATTTCAAATTTTTAGTAGCCCTCATCAGCACGCAGTCGCTGCTTTAAATCACTGATCAATCTAAAACCTGCTATCATTACTTATTTAATTCTGTTTCTTGGCAGCAGGTAAGCTCGGTAAGGTCGGTAATCTGCCGGAACGATTTGAACTGCCAAGCACCTTCGCCATATTTTTTTGATTAATAGATCTCTTAATTGTAAGCCACGGCTGAGTCATTTATTTACAAATTAATAAAGCACACAAAAATGGGGAAGCATTATGAATAAGTGAAATTACCTTCTAGCAAAATAATTACACAGTAAAAACTGCTATTTCCTAGAAATATACCGGAAAATTAGCTATTCTAGAAGATAATCATGAAGGTTTACAACAGTTTGAATGACACGTAATTGATAATTTTTATTTTTGGTTATACCTAGATATGTCAATCCCTCTATTATTGAAACATTTCAACTGTTTTATGATAGCCAATTGCGCTAGTGTAATTTAAGAAAAGAACCCTGCAAATTTTAATAGGAAAGTCAATTTCGATCTATTGTAATAACGGAAGTTTGGGAAAAAGTTCATTGAATTCCTTGATTAATCTCAATAACCACGTTCCCAAAATTTCGAGTTTTAGACTTTTATCTGGGAATGGTTGTTAAGTAAAAAAGTTGAAAAACTTTGGAGCCTTTAAAATACGCACTTTCTCTTTTTAATTAATTTACCTATGTTACATTACAAGTTATAAAGCAATATTGGAATTTTGACCTGTGTATCATTCGAATTACTGCACACATTCCATTAACTTCAATTAAAAGCAATCACAGTAACCCTCTTTATCGATTTGGTGCCGCATACTCATTATAAGCTTCACTGTTCCGTTTAAATCCATTCATTTCCTGCGGTTTATTATTTAGAATAAAAAAAATCTGGATAACTGCACTTGCCGGAATAGGCAGCATTGTATATGTATTATATGCTTGTACTAATNGACAGGCACAGCAACAGTTCGTGTGTATACGAAAAACAAGAATGATGAAGAACCAAAATTCTCACAGCAAGTATACACGCCAAACGTTGATGAAAACGCTGGTCCAAATACACTAGTGACAACTGTTGTGGCTTCCGATAAAGATGGAGATAATGTTCGATTTGGCTTTGTTGGAGGTGGTACAAGTTCTGGTCAATTTGTCATTGAAGAAATAACTGGTGTGATACGTCTACATGGGAAATCTATTTCATTGGAAAGAGACAAATACGAACTGAATGTTACTGCAATGGATGACGGATCTTGTTGTGTAGATGGAGAAAAGACCATTCACACTAGCACGGCCGTTGTTGTAGTGTTTATTACTGATGTAAATGACAACAAACCGATTTTTAAAGATTGCGGAACGTACTATCCAAAGGTTGAAGAAGGCGCTCCAAATGGATCACCAGTTATTAAAGTCCATGCTACAGACGAGGATAAAGGTGTTAATGGTCAAGTCAAGTACTCCATTGTGCAACAACCAAATCAAAAGGGAACAAAGTTTACCGTAGATGAAGAGACCGGTGATGTCTCAACTAATAAAGTGTTTGATCGTGAAGGAGACGACGGAAAATTTGTATCAGTAACAGTTAAGGCTACTGATCAAGGAGAACCTTCTCCATTCATTTCCTGCGGTTTATTATTTAGAATAAAAAAAATCTGGATAACTGCACTTGCCGGAATAGGCAGCATTGTATATGTATTATATGCTTGTACTAATTGTATGTGTGTATTTGTATATGCGTATGTTAACCGGAAACATGCTTTCCTTTATACAGACACGGACAATCAACGCGTCATTATCCACGTGCGGGATGTGAATGACGAACCACCCTATTTCATTAACCGTCCTTTGCCTATGCAAGCTGTGGTGCAGCTGAACGCACCCCCCAACACACCGGTATTCACCCTCCAAGCAAGAGACCCCGACACGGATCACAACATTCATTACTTCATTGTGAGAGATCGGACAGGTTAGTATATTACAATGGATCGCAGAAACCGAGTTATTTAGGGCAAACGTTTTCTACACATTCAGCAATTATGTTGGGAGGTATATGTACAATATAATGCAGTAGAACTTCTATAACTCGAACATCAAGGGAGACGCCAAAAAAATATAAAGTTTTCGACTTATGGAGGATTTTGACTTAGGCGGATTTTGAAAATCAAAATAAACACCTAACACTAAGCAAGCAAGCCATGGGCGTACCCAGCTTCTGAGCTAGGGGGGGCAAAATTTTTTTTAGGTCAGATCGTCCGCGGCTGTTTTGTCATACACACTACGCAAAGGCACCTACATGAAACATTAGGTATATGTAGGACAAACAGCCGCAAATGATCCTGCTTTTAGGTAGTTAAGGCTGTTTGGGAGGTATGTCAAAACAATTAAAAATTGGGAAAAAGCTCCTCGTTCAATTCTAAAACTCCTGTAAAAATTACAAATCGATTTACTAAACCGTTAAAAAGTTATNCAAAAGTCAATTTAAAATTTTCCATATTATTCGTTATTTCTTATTTTATTCAAAGTTTTTGGTCAAATTCCAAATTTTCTCTCAAACCGTATACATCTTTTTTAGTATAGATAGTATTTATTTACCTCATGGTATGCTGCAAACTTCTACTATTTTATTCAAAAGTGAGCATACAAGGCCCCGTTTACACACAGGCGAGTTCATACATTTCTGCGAGATTTCCAGGGGGGGCAGCTGCCCTCCCCTGCACCCCCTGGGTACGCCCATGAAGCAAGCACGTGTTATCGTGAATCATAAATTCCTTAAGTGGTAATACTATTTATTGTAGTAAAATGATGATTCGGGCTATGGGCTATATTTATTGTATATTCCTAAATTGTTTTCTAAGAACATACATCCTTAAAATCAATAACTAAGTTTTCTTCGACCTATAGACGTGATAAGTTTCAAATTATCGAATTGTAAAGGTTGTAAAATAAAACATTGCTATGTTCGAGATACAGAAGTCCAATTTAATTTTGCTAGTTGTAGAGGGAAAATATGTACCGAAATAGCTTGCAATGACTCACTGATTATTTCGACTAATAGAGGATTGAGATTTTGAGTAACAGAGGTTTTGGGACTTGAAGTGAAATGAACAAAACAACTATCGACGTTCGACTTAAAGAGGTTCTTCCGTATAAAACTAATATTTTAAATCCAAAAAATTGAAAACTATCGTATTCATTATTGAATAGGTCTAATGAAAGTATAAGAAGCGCTACAGTACCTAATTGATGTTAACTTTCAAAAATAATTGTGAAATTTATAAACTTATTCGATTATTGCTGCCTTATTAATTCTTTTTTGCAATGGTACGTTCAATTTCTGAAAAAAGAAAAACATTTAAAGCATGAGAAAAATAACCGATGAGGTCCTTACTACACAAGCTGATATAAGTTAAGCAAGAACACATTCTAAAAACATCCTTAAAATATATATCTTCATTTAATATGTTTCCATATTGAAATTGATGTAATAGTTTTATGTAAAGGTTATTTACAATTCACATTAGATGTTATTTAATATTCTATATGTTTCATAAATATATAGTATTAACAAGATGTGATTAAAATGTCGTAAGTTACGAGTCCGATTTATTTTCTCCGGTAGTAATTTTTGTGTACATAATCACTAGAGGGTAGTCTCTAGGGTCGATATTCATTTGAATGATTTCAGAAATGAAAACAATTGTTCCAACAATTTGAATTTTTAATTTAGCTGCCGGAGCCTCGCTGAATGATTTAGTCAAATTGGATTATTTATTAAAAATTCCAAAGTGTTTTTTGAGTTACATTAAATTACATTCCAACAATGAAATAAAAGAAATATCAGCTTATGAAATATTAATTTTCAAAATAAGAAACGTAAAAATTTAATAATTTCACATTTGCTTTCAAATAATGTCTCGTTTTTTTACTTAATTATTACAGTAT
>NW_020439053.1:217352-225678 GCF_000699045.2 Agrilus planipennis | reverse complement strand
TCTACGCGTGCATTATTATTATTTAAGTATTTTAGTATTTAAGAAGAATAACGAAATTATGGAATATGAAGTATTATCCTTATATGTAAATTCATGATTACTGTAGTTAAATGTTTTAAGCATTTGCTAATTATTAGGGGGAAGATTTGAAGTAGATGAGAGGTCAGGTGTTGTTCGAACTCGCGGCACAGACACTTTTCAGTTGGATATGGAATATGTGCTTTATGTAAAAGCTGAGGACCAAAATGGAAGGGTTGACGAACGAAGATATCAATCTACAGCGGAAGAAAGGCTTTCAATTGTCGGAGGAAAAAGAGCCCCGCAATTCTATATGCCTAGCTACGAGGCTGAAATACCGGAGAACCAGAAAAAAGACTCGGAGTAAGTATTTATTCAACTATTTATTGTTGGTACCTACATGCACATTGTTGTAGGTATTTGCATTGTCTTAAAGAGTTTTTGTCTAGAATATAAGTATTTTGAAAACTATTGCTTTGAAATGCTTTGCGCCGTAGCCCCTGAGGTCAACACGAAAAGGGCACGAATTTTAAATTCTAAAGTATAATGTGTGAAGTAAATGAATTTGGGGCGCTAGTAAATTACATCAGTACTCTTAATTTTATGTATTTTTGAATTCTTCGAAGAAATTATGTGTAGGATATTAAATTATTAAATATTCAGTAATTATAAATAAACCATCGACACGTTATTATAAGTACGGATACGGGTGGTTACAGTATGACTTTAGAGGTCAAGAGACATGGATCCAAATTACGATTTTACCTTTTAAAAGGGCTTTTTTTTGCTTTTAATAGAACGTAATTCAATATTACGTAATACGTATACAGCAGTGCCGAATTGAAAATTGAACATACATGTACGTATCCTATAACAGGTAATAATCAAAGGGTGGCATCATCTTTTTTGAAAAATATGATGTGATCTAGGGAAATTGAAAAAATATATTCCATATGTTCATCAAATTAAGCATTTTGCCTTACCTGTATGCAAATAAGTACCTACTGACTGACTATATTTATCTTATTTAATGATTTTGATCGAAACATTCCTGTAGACGGTGTCACTGTGAATATTTTTATGATTTTGTGTTTTTTGCACATGTAGACACATCTACCGTGTACTTTTTATCTTATATTGCATTCACGTACAATCGAAAAATGCTCGTTTCCGTCAACCACTTAAAACACATTCGCGAATGCATGTATACGAAAGCAAGAGCCGTATAACCAATCGTTTCGCACTCTTCTTTAAAGAATGTACATCATTCTTTTCAATTTAATGAAATATAAGGAAGAAAATAGACATCAGCTACCGAATGAATTTTGCAAACTGTTTTCTTNTTAAAAATGGCTTTTATACCAATGACATGATTTTGAGTTATGACATAAAATTAAAAGGAGCAAATTACCTTTAGCGTTTTAAATATGTGTAACCAGGCATACAGTTATATTGGAAGCTTTTTCAAATATTGCAGAACGTCAGTCATAGAAAGTTAATTTCCGGGGCGGAAAACGCGATTTAGAACTTCAATAACTTAATCTTCTTCGTATACGGTGGTAAATCGGCAAGTCGGTTTATAAAAACTTAAATCTCATTTGAATAAGAAAATTCATTATATATTAGATATTGGCTGTTCGATAGTCTAGGTAGTGTTTTTACAGAGAATGCGATGAATATATTTTTGCTTACAAGCTAGTAAATTAGGTAGTTGGCGAACGGACACATATTAGGTAGTGATAATTTTGCGATTTAAACTAGTTCTAACGTTAGTATGTTTACTTCAAATTAAATTGGTTATAAAAATCATGAAAGTGTAAAATGCCCGAGATAAAAATGTTCAGTCTCCCAGAGTCTCTGAAAGCGAGACTCTAGTCTCCGTCTCTCATCGAGTCTGGTGGCGCTGAGAGAGACTGTCAAAAAAAAACTGTTTAACGTTTCTGAACGAGAGACTCGAGTCGCTCATAGAGAGATCCTCATTTCGTATCCAGTCTCTGAACGAGAGACTCGAATCTTTCAATAAGTGGTGTCTCGATAGACATGGTTAAAATTTCAACATATTTCAGAGATTCCAGTCTTTCTACGTGAGACTCGAGTCTCAATTTTCAGTTTTATTCAATCAGACTCTCTGTGAAAGACTCGAATCTCTGAATTAAGAATTTTATCGTTTGAGTCTCTCATACAGAGACTGTGAGAGATCCATAAAAACACCTCGGCAATAACTGGGAGACTGTGAAAGATTGTGAGAGACGCTCTCAAAGACGCTGAAAGACTCTAAAAAACTCTGGAGACTGGAGAAAGACTGAAAATTTTTTGTCTAGGGTGGATACACACATACACGAATCTCGGAATTGTAATTAAATTATCTGAATATTGAAATTTGAAAATCCATAATTCAAATAAGTATTTGAAAGTTAGTTATTCAGATATTCAAATATCCAAATTGTAGCGTTTCAAAGTTTTAAATATTGACTGGATACTGAACATTTAAATGTAAGGTTGTGGATCGCATACTTATTACCTTATTTTAAATGATTGCATGCGGTTCCTCAATTCCAATTTCTTTACCAAATCTAATACTATTAAGGTTCTAATTTTTTTTTAATTTGAATGTTTAAATCATCATATAGGTATCAAGATTTCAAATATCTAAACATTTTAACATTCAAATATTTGATTGAATTTTTGGATTTTCAAATATGTTTGACTGCGTTCAAACATTGTATTATCAGGTATCACCTATTCTTCTACAAAATTAAACAAATTTTTTTTACAGCATAATTTCAGTGAAAGCCAAGTCATTCGCTGATAGAGAGATCCGATATACATTAAAAGCCCAAGGTCAAGGAGCAGGGACTTTCAACATTGGTCCTACATCTGGAATTGTAAAACTTGCAAAAGAACTTGATTTTGAAGATCTCCGTCAACCCCACGTTTACTCACTTGTGGTAACTGCAACCGAAGATTCAGGTGGATTTTCAACGTCAGTTGAGGTATGTAAAACAAACTGTAATCGTCAATCCAACCTCACTAACGAACAAAACGAATGGATGGTCGACAACTGTGTCTCCTTTCTCTTTCTTTCTTCAAGCGTCAACTTTATAGAATAGTACTCGTTTCTTCCTCCTCCATACTTCCTATTACATGTTTCCGTCGCATAAAGTTAGTTCCATACCCCGAGTAATAAGATGTTGCATATCAAAAACTTTTGCAAACAGTTGCTATATTGCTTCTACTGCAAACAAATATTTAATACATAGTTTTATTTCTAGCTCACAATTCGTGTCACGGATGTCAATGATAACGCTCCAAAGTTTGAATTACCAGACTACCAAGCTCACAACGTTGACGAAGACATTCCGCCAGGTACAAGCATCTTAAAGGTCAAAGCAGTGGATAGCGACAGTGGCGCAAACGCAGAAATCGAATATTCGGTTTCGGATGATCACTTTAGTGTCGATCCAAGCGGAATCATTTCAAATAACAAACAATTGGATGCCGATAACAACAATGCATACTACGAGTTCGTCGTGACAGCCAAAGATAAAGGTGAACCTGCTAAGACAGGCACAGCAACAGTTCGTGTGTATACGAAAAACAAGAATGATGAAGAACCAAAATTCTCACAGCAAGTATACACGCCAAACGTTGATGAAAACGCTGGTCCAAATACACTAGTGACAACTGTTGTGGCTTCCGATAAAGATGGAGATAATGTTCGATTTGGCTTTGTTGGAGGTGGTACAAGTTCTGGTCAATTTGTCATTGAAGAAATAACTGGTGTGATACGTCTACACGGGAAATCTATTTCATTGGAAAGAGACAAATACGAACTGAATGTTACTGCAATGGATGACGGATCTTGTTGTGTAGATGGAGAAAAGACCATTCACACTAGCACGGCCGTTGTTGTAGTGTTTATTACTGATGTAAATGACAACAAACCGATTTTTAAAGATTGCGGAACGTACTATCCAAAGGTTGAAGAAGGCGCTCCAAATGGATCACCAGTTATTAAAGTCCATGCTACAGACGAGGATAAAGGTGTTAATGGTCAAGTCAAGTACTCCATTGTGCAACAACCAAATCAAAAGGGAACAAAGTTTACCGTAGATGAAGAAACCGGTGATGTCTCAACTAATAAAGTGTTTGATCGTGAAGGAGACGACGGAAAATTTGTATCAGTAACAGTTAAGGCTACTGATCAAGGAGAACCTTCATTGGAAGGAGTGTGTTCGTTCACAGTCGAAATAACTGATATGAATGATAATCCACCGCTATTTGACCGTCAGGTAAGATTAAAAAAAATAGTAGAAATGGTGAAATAATTGTATAGAGGGCGACAGATAGAACGGGCGATTTCAGCGTATTGATTAAATGATACAAAATTGACCCTAAAACAATGGTTCTTTGATGTGTAATTGATAATCTTCACAGCCCTGGACATTATAATGTGCGTTTCATGGTCCCATTGGTTACATTCAATAAATTAATTATCAATTACAGACCCGAGGTATGATTAGAAATCAATAAGTTATTTAACTGTAATCGCCCATTTTTTTTAAGTTAAAAAGAAGTTCTTAATGTCTTTAAAACACGGAGCTTATTCGCAACTTTTTCGTTATAATAATGATGTCGTTAAGCTGCTAGCAGTCTTTATTATGAGATGGAAGAAATCTCCAAGCTTAGTACCGCTTAACACTCACTATTATGAGTCGGTGGAGTGGAACTTTAACCTTGATATCGCCTAGCACTCGCTATTATGAGTCGGTGGAGGGAATCCTCAAGGTGGGTATTGCCTAGCGTTGGGTATTATGAGTCGATAGAGGGGATCTTTAAGGTAAATAGCGCTTGACTCTCTCTATTTGGAGTCGGTAGGGGGGATCTTCAAGCCGGGTACCGCTTAGCACTCGCTATTATTAATCAGTGGAGAGGATCTTCAAGTACGGTACCGCTTAACACTCGTTATTGTGAGTCGGTGGAGAGGATCTTCAAGCTTGGGAACGCTTAACACTTGCTGTAGGGGGATCTTCAGGCTTAGCATCGACTATTATGATGCGTTACCGTTTAACCCTCGCTAGTATGAGTTGGAGGAGGGGTCTTCAAGCTTGGCACTGCCTAACACTCGCTATTATGAGTCGGTGGAGGGAATCCTCAAGGTGGGTATTGCCTAGCGTTGGGTATTATGAGTCGATAGTGGGGATCTTTAAGGTATATAGCGCTTGACACTCTCTATTTGCAGTCGGTAGGGGGGATCTTCAAGCCGGGTACCGCTTAGCACTCGCTATTATTAATCAGTGGAGAGGATCTTCAAGTATGGTACCGCTTAACACTCGTTATTATGATTCGGTGGAAAGGATCTTTAAGCTTGGGAACGCTTAACACTTGCTGTAGGGGGATCTTCAGGCTTAGCATCGACTATTATGATGCGTTACCGTTTAACCCTCGCTAGTATGAGTTGGAGGAGGGGTCTTCAAGCTTGGCACTGCCTAACACTCGCTATTATGAGTCGGTGGAGGGAATCCTCAAGGTGGGTATTGCCTAGCGTTGGGTATTATGAGTCGATAGTGGGGATCTTTAAGGTATATAGCGCTTGACACTCTCTATTTGCAGTCGGTAGGGGGGATCTTCAAGCCGGGTACCGCTTAGCACTCGCTATTATTAATCAGTGGAGAGGATCTTCAAGTATGGTACCGCTTAACACTCGTTATTATGATTCGGTGGAAAGGATCTTTAAGCTTGGGAACGCTTAACACTTGCTGTAGGGGGATCTTCAGGCTTAGCATCGACTATTATGATGCGTTACCGTTTAACCCTCGCTAGTATGAGTTGGAGGAGGGGTCTTCAAGCTTGGCACTGCCTAACACTCGCTATTATGAGTCGGTGGAGGGAATCCTCAAGGTGGGTATTGCCTAGCGTTGGGTATTATGAGTCGATAGTGGGGATCTTTAAGGTATATAGCGCTTGACACTCTCTATTTGCAGTCGGTAGGGGGGATCTTCAAGCCGGGTACCGCTTAGCACTCGCTATTATTAATCAGTGGAGAGGATCTTCAAGTATGGTACCGCTTAACACTCGTTATTATGATTCGGTGGAAAGGATCTTTAAGCTTGGGAACGCTTAACACTTGCTGTAGGGGGATCTTCAGGCTTAGCATCGACTATTATGATGCGTTACCGTTTAACCCTCGCTAGTATGAGTTGGAGGAGGGGTCTTCAAGCTTGGCACTGCCTAACACTCGCTATTATGAGTCGGTGGAGGGAATCCTCAAGGTGGGTATTGCCTAGCGTTGGGTATTATGAGTCGATAGTGGGGATCTTTAAGGTATATAGCGCTTGACACTCTCTATTTGCAGTCGGTAGGGGGGATCTTCAAGCCGGGTACCGCTTAGCACTCGCTATTATTAATCAGTGGAGAGGATCTTCAAGTATGGTACCGCTTAACACTCGTTATTATGATTCGGTGGAAAGGATCTTTAAGCTTGGGAACGCTTAACACTTGCTGTAGGGGGATCTTCAGGCTTAGCATCGACTATTATGATGCGTTACCGTTTAACCCTCGCTAGTATGAGTTGGAGGAGGGNTAATTATATTGTCATTAATATATATTCTAAATATGAAACTGTCAGGTTATTTGAAATTGAAAATTTCTATTTCGTAATGTTTTAAATTCTCTAGCAAATTCCGAGTTCACGTTCAAGCTGTATTGAAAATCGACAGGGTATACAATTGGTATTGGTAGTTATTTTTATTTCCTCATTTTTACAGAAATACGTTGAGAATGTTAAACAAGACGCAAGTATAGGTACAAATATTCTACGAGTTTCCGCGTCCGACGAAGACGCTGATAATAACGGCGCAATAATATATTCACTGAGTGCTGGTTCAAACCCTCAAGATCTGGAGTATTTTGAAATTCAGCCAGAGTCTGGCTGGATAGTCCTCAAGAAGCCACTTGACGTAAGTATCTATTTAGAAGCGGGGAAGTCGTTGAATTTAGAATAGTTTTTAAAATGTGTCGGTGAGAATGAATGGTTAGCGCGAAAGGTACAAAAATATGTTACAGCTGCAGTTGGATCGCCGACTTCTAGGTACGACTGGATAGCTGCTTCTTTCTTCATTTAAAGAGCACCTTTGTTTCAGTTGCTCAGATCTTTCAGGAGATCGTCTGCACTAATCTAATCTTTATTGAATAAGTTGTTTTATACGGCACACCTTGCATAACGTGTACTCTTTGTACATTTAATTTCAACTTTTTTATTATAATATTACATTAGAACCTTTGCTTGGCGAGGACAATGTGCCTTTTTGACGGAATCGTTTTCGTCCTACGATGGTTTTGATTTTTTTTTGCTGTCAGTTGCTGCAGCCCAACTTATCAGAAGAGATGCGATCTGCGTTATATTTTTCCATGAGTCGACGAAAAATGATATTTTTGATGAACGTATTTTTGAGATGTGTTTTTTTTAACATATTTTTGAAGATTTTTTTCAGGAGGCGTTCATAACTTTTATATAATGTGTTTTGGTCGCGGGTGACGCAGGAGACCGTGTTTTGATACCCGGGGTGGGCGGCCGGTTCTCTTGCGTCGCTCAAGACATTGTGACATTTTTGACCTGTGTATGGGGCGGCGTACTATTTACATACTTTACACGAACGTCCATCGGTTTTTGAAGGTCGTTTCGACACAACGATATCATCGTGGAATTTTTGCACATCCTTGCTCCCGCCCAATGACCAGTGTTTTTTATCAATAAATCAGTTCTGTTCTGTTATGCATGTCATGCCTGCTTAACATATCGTTTCTTTTCTATATTGTTATGTACTTTGTATATTTTGTTATAATTTTACTGCACTTTTCTGTTCAACGGCGAACCACTGACCGCTACAACAGGGATGTTATCCAGTAAGTAGGTGTAAAATGAATATGACTATGACGTAATGACGTCCTGTGAAGAAAACTTAAACTTATTACTTCGGACAACCAAAAGATAAAGAGTAGCGACCATTTAATAAATTTGTGTTGCAGATTTTAAAATTAGCTCTCTGAAAGTTTATTAACTGAAATGAAGCTAATTTCTGCATTTGAGGCGGAAGGAATAATAGTAAAAGTATCAAAAGGCATCACTTCTGCTACGTTTTACAAGCTCTTACTTATCTCGTTCATTCTATTTGAGTTTGGGTGTGATTGAGTTAATTAGTATAATTTTCTCGTTTGGTTCTATCAGTTTGTTCCATTTGATTAAAACTTTTTATTATTATTATTATTATTCTCTTTATTCAATATCAAAAAAGTACAGTAGTAGATT
>NW_020439053.1:209235-217341 GCF_000699045.2 Agrilus planipennis | reverse complement strand
TATTATTATTATTATTATTAGTACGATTATGTTTGGTTTTATCCCATGAGCCCTAACCTGACCGTAGCCGTGTTTAGCGAGACAGGTACCGTCTACGCGTGCGTGCCTCAGACAGGGGTGTGCCGCCCCTCTACGCGGATGTGGACGTTGAATTAGACGTCGTCGACAGGAACAATAAGCCGCCACTGTGGGACATGAACATGTACGGCCCCATTCACATCAAAGAAAATGTCACAGTGGGTACTGTAGTGACTTCTATTAAAGCCAGGTTGGTATTGTGACGAAACGGTGCATGCGGCGTCCTGAGCTATCGTGCGTTCGCGAGGGTGGGGGGCGTACAGGATGACAATAGCGGACGTCCATGATTACGTATCTGAATAGGTTCCGGACGCCGTAAGCTGTCTCTTCGAATTTCAGGAGTTCGTCCACACATGTTTGACGTAATGATGTAAGAGTAATGTTGTTTTTCCGCCAGCCTGTCCGTACCACCCCATACTTCTTCTACCATAACCAACCACTTTTTTTTTCACTAACTTTGATTGTTTTGTGCTTATTTCCTTGGCGTGCATAGCGAGAAACGTACAAGCTGGAGGCCACGGCCCAAGACAAAGGCTATCCGCCCTTGTCCCGATCCGTCGAAGTTCAGATAGATGTCGTGGACCGCGCGAACAACCCGCCCGTGTGGGACCACGCGGTCTACGGGCCCATCTACATAAGAGAGAACCTCCCGGTCGGGGCTAAAGTTGTTTCAGTCAAAGCCAGGTCTGTGACCTACTAAGTGTGTTGCTCGTGCGGCAGCACGCAGCTGCACGGCACCGTCGTCTGTTCATGCACGCTTCGTCAGAACCAGATAATATTTATAAATACATACATATCTATTATAATTATACAAAAAATCATATTCGTACAACCTGCAGAAGGGGCTAGCACGCGTCCCCGTCCTTCATGACATCCGTACTGTGCAGTTCCTTTCCTGAACCATCGCGAAAAAGTCATAACTGCATTGTTGCTTATTAAGGTTTGAAAGTCACTTTAGAAAACAATTGCCGGCAGAAACAGATGAGGAATAAGGATTAATTGTAACGATTTAAAGTTCATCAAATGGTTTAAGACAGGGCCGGACTGGCCCGGGGTGCATTTGCACCGAGCTAGATGACTGAAAAAATGTGAAAAAAAGGAAAAATTAAAAAAATAAAATATTTTTTTAATAGTANTAACCAATCAGGTACTTATATTACATAGCTACCAGGGCCGGACTGGCTCGGGGTGCAGGGGTTTTCAAATTTTGTTATAAAAGGAAAAAAAAAACAAACTATAAAAATATCATTTATAAAGAAAATAAAAAAATTTTAAAACAAGATCAAAGACCGAGGCAAAGACGAACGCAAATTTCTTTCTAACTTCTCAAGTGCTGTTAAAATTTGTGCACTTTCCCTTCTAAACCAGGCCATTTGGTTACATCGCACCCCGGACCAAAATCTTCAGTCCGGCTCTGGTTTAAGATCCATTAATCCAACAGTTAAAATGGTTTAGAATTATTTCAAAATATTTTTATTAATTTTACATGAAATTTTAAATTGATTTTTCAACAATGTGGTTATAGGTACAACTCTTCCTGTTCCGTAGTTTGAATGAATGTATAGTTTTTCCTTTAACCAAACTCGAATGTTGTTGATCTTGCACCTCACGCGAGCACAGGCTTTAGGGGCATTTGGGATATTTTGCAAATTAATCTCAACAACATTCGGTGTCCTAAAAATCATTTTCGTAGAATTCCAAAGTAAGGATGTGTGGTTTCTAATTAAGAGTTTAACTTAACTAAATAAAAGCTTACGAAATCTTAACAGTAACAATTATTTACAGGACCGGGTTTTTAATATTTTCTAACTTTTCGTAGCACCAGCATTCACATTTTTTTTTTATTTTAATTGTTCAAATACGTTTTTGAACTTTATTCGGAAAATGTATACGGTTGTTAAGAAAATATTTACGTACATATCTTTGTTGTAAATTTTTTGAGTATATGCCCTTTGTTGTTTTTATCGTGAGTGCTGGGAAAAGTTAGTTTTGCATGTGCATTTTTTAACTACTTATAGTTTAGCGGGGATGAAATTTTCGACTTGCATGTGGCTGGTATTTTTTGTAAGCCATTGCAATTTGTTTTTTTTTTAACATAAAGTTTTGCTTTTTGAATCGTTTTTCCGTGGAACTGTTGTTTTCCGATAGTTTCCCTAAATGTAGTGTGTTCATGTTAGAAAGATGTACTTTTGGTAATAAATAACAAAATACCATTTTCATCTATTTGACACAAGCGGAGTAACAATTATTTCGCTGACAAGCTTATTTACATCTACTCGAAAATGTATTTTAAAAATTTTGAATATCATTCCATTCAAGAAGTTTCTTGTTTACATATATTTCTATATTTTCTACGTTACCTGTTCGTTGAATGTAACTGTATTTGGGGTGTAGAGCTCAGGGTCATCAGTATCAAATAAAAGGGATGAAGTGATTACTATTTCAAAGTCATTCTTAATTTTTATAAGTTGATAAAATGTAAAAAAAATTTTTAAGAGTTACACATATGGTTTCAAAATGTTTTCAGTACTAAGGTAGCTACAGTTTCTATAGTATAATCGACTGTTTTATTGCATTATTGGAACATCTGATTAATGACTAATTATAAATTAATCTCAAATCCCTGGTATTAAAAAATGTCGAAGAAAAAAGATTTAGCACATATGGAAGTAACTGATGAAGGCGTTTAGTGTGCATGCTTTTCATTTTTTGAGAAAGCTCAACAAAACAATGGGCTTAACTTTTTTCCAGGGTTTAAGGATATAATATGCATTCAGGAGTATATCATTAGAATACATTTTGCATTTTGTCATATTAATATCTATTAATAAACAAGAAACATGCAATTTAAATTCAATAATTGTTCCATTACATTATTGTGTATACTACCAATATATAAGGTGTATGCCATTAATGTAATAGATAATCATAATTTTACTAAAATTTAAGGAAAAATAACTCTTTAGCACCATAAAAAGGAAGAAGAAAATGAAAAAGGAAAAGCATTTGAATAATATTAAAAATATTAGAAAATTTAAGGATAAAGGATATAAAATGTAGTACTTTTTGTCGTTACGTAGGAAATTGAGAAGGGATTGGGAACAATTGCGCATAGGCAAATGCAACGGATGAGTAGGTTTCACAAATTGGTAACTTATTTTTACTACTTTTTTTTTAACGGATATATTTAGGATTATAAGGTTGCAGTATGAACACAAACTGAGTGTTGTCATTATCATGTACAAATACAGAATATAGTGTAGATTTTGAATTTTTTATTTTATAATGTCAGGTTACGTTAGATTTTCCTCATAGACATAGAAAATGGAATGAGCGTTCTCTTTACAGCTGTAATGTAAATACGGCCATTTTCTTTCTTTCTAGAGAATCATGTTGCTCAGTTCATTCTGTATGTTTCTGATTTCTCTTTTGTGTAGATATAATTTGTAAATTTTTTGATCAAAATACACGTCTTTTTTTGTATATTTTTGCTATTTTACATGACGTTACTCATTTTTTTTCCGCACTTTTTCTTAAACTATATCACTGATCGAGTGATAATCTACTGCTCTTTCTTTTAAGAACTTACTTTCCATTATGGCGTTAAAGTGTTCCGTCACCAAATCTAATTACCCACCACATCGCGAGCAGATTACAAAATTACCAAAATTACATCTTTCTTACTCTTTTATAAAGTGTACTAAATAATATAATTGTGTAGCTCGGGTATCGAAAACAACCCCACAGTCTTCTACCGCCTGATGCCAGGGTCAACCGCTCAAACCAACAAGTACCACACGTTTTATCTCCAGCAACGTCCCGACAATGGATTCACATGGGCAGATATCAAAGTCAACCATCCATTAGATTACGAAACAATTAAAGAGTATAATTTAACTATACGTGTTGAGGTAAGAACTTAAAGTTACATTGAGGTATTATGTTTGATAGTTTGATCTAAGAGGTTAAGTAGGTATCTTTCGAATATCACGTAAAGTCATTCACAATTAAGAGTTTCTAATCTTTCTTGTGTTTGCTGATAACTTTACAAAACATGTATACGCACACTTTAAATATCTTGGGGTTTCTATGATTTTCTTCTATTTTTCTTTAAAATCCTTTCTCCATTCGTATGCATTACAAAGAACTACTTTCGTATCTGATCTCCTACGATGCCTTTGCAATTTTGTCGAATATTTCTGTCACATCCTCTAATATTCTCATGATGTTTTTTCCTGGTATCCTAGGATATCTATAGTTAGAGTATTACGAAAAAAGGCGATAGCCTCGCGCCCTGGGGTCTCAGAAAAACCCATCATTTAAAAAAAAAAGTTTAGAGTCACTAGCATTTTTCTAGAGTCGTCTAGCAATAGTAATAACAGTGACGAGGTTCTTCAGCCAAAGGATTTGTGTTCAGGTCAGAAACATTTTTGAAAAGGCATATGGGATTCCTAGACTCATTTAGCTTAGATATATATATCAGCCCAGTTATCTGATAACACTAACTAAACACTTAGACTACCAGTTATTTATATCATACGGTATAGATATGTAATACTCGTCATTGTATTGATATCACTCTGTATTCGCTCGTAATTCACACTATACCTTTACTGCTCATCTGTCCGTATAACCTCGGTTGTTTTTTTTTGTTTAGATTATTCTCAAGGTGGGGGAAATTTTCAAAAGACACCCCCTGAAGGGAGGTAGTGTCGGATTTTTACCGACTAAAACCCCTTCTCGAGTGGGGAGATAAACCCTGAGGGTTGCTCATCCCCTGAAAGAGAATGGAAGGTTTGGATTGGAGAGAGGGTTGAGAAAGGAAAATGTTTAAGCGAAGGGGGTATTGGAGGGGGGGGAAACCGTAGATATAGGTGGTCCACCTCTGAAGTGATGGGTGGACAATCGCGTTAAAAAGCGAAGTATACTTTGTTTAGTTTCTCTAGCGATGTGTGTGATCTTTAGTTTGACCGGCGCAAAGTAGAAAAGAACAGCACTAAGCCAGAAAAGAAAGGAGACAATTCTCGGCCAAACTTTTAACCGTTGAGGGGGGTATAATCCGTAGAGTACTGCATGGAAAAATTGACCATTTTATCCACTAAAATTGCATTGCTCAAATGTGCTGTTATTGGTACCATTTACTACTGAAAATATCAACGAGAAGTTTATATATAGAAGAAGACATATTAAAGGCTTTAACGCTTGTTTTCGACTCGCACTACTATTCATGATTGAACAAAACTTTTGACTGGTACTGTATGAAAAGAATGTTTAATGAGCAAGAGTCGAGCGTACAATGAGCTTTTTTCTCCCTGCCTACGATTTTGCCATCGCGCATCCCGGACAATGGAAGGGGCACATCGCTAGAGAAAGTAAATGAAGTATACTTTGCTTGTCATCCAAGGCTATATATATTATTATCGAGTTCTATGGAACAGTCTTTATTCCTCTGGAGAATTGAGGAATTTTTATTGTTCAGCAGGCAAATATGTGTCACGTAAGAATGATTTATTACCCTTCGAATCTTTATTAAAAAGGTTACCACCCAACGTCGATCATTACCTGCAGGTATATTCAAAAGCCGTCGATAAATAATCATGTACATGTTCGTACGTAACAAAAATTTTCCGATTTTCTTCTGATATTTTAGATTTTAGAGTATCATACTTCGTTATAAATTATCGAGTTGTAATGAAATATTATATTTACATTTTTGTTATACATCATCGTTGTTTTATTTAACGATTGGAGTTGAAACTAACAATTACAAATCATTTATTTAAAAGTTTATGTGTGTTAATTTTTTGGTATAAATTGCATTTGTGCACGAGGGCGATTTAATTACTGATTATCAATAATACAATTTAATTGAGTATTTATTCATATTTGGTGACTTCCATTGCAGGACATTTTCGTTTTTTGTTTTCAGAATAATGGTGCTCAGCAACTGGCATCAGAAGCAACCGTATACATAATGCTAGAAGACGTAAATGATGAAATACCCCTGTTCACAGAAAGAGAACAAGAAACTGTTCTAGAGGGCGAACCTATTGGGACAAAAGTTACTCAAGTTAATGCTATAGATAAGGATGGCACGTTTCCAAACAACCAGGTAACTTGCACTGGCAATAATTATCCCACTTATATTTGCATACCCAGTACTTTACTAACTCCAGGGAATAATTACAAAGTTTGACAGAAAATGTAGTTTAAGATGGTACGTGTAGAACTGAACATTTAATATTTTCATAGGTCAAAAAAATTAATTTTCAAATGGAACCCAATAAAATTTGCTTAGGGGAGACCGGGGATGGTTGACTATAGGGGTAGGTAGACTAACTACCGAAAACTCGTCTGAACTATGTCATCTGATCATAACCAAGCATTACATTTCGCGTCCCGCTCAGTTGTCTGAAGCGTCACATCGCGGTCGTGCGTTGTTTTCGAACAGTGACTTGTTTTTCATACGTCAATCACATAAGTAATATTTTGATATGTTGTATTTCTTGATCTGATGCCTACTCGTTTTATGTAAATCATTTTTCTATTAGTTCTAGCGTTTAATGAGGGCACATTTATCATATTTCATATCTTATTTTTCTAGTCAACAGCAGTGTTTAGGCTAGCCATGCGATCAAAATTAAAAATGGCGTCTGGGGTTGGTAGACCAATTTTTTTCGGGGCTGGTTGAGTAATTATTCAACCAACCCCAATGAAATATGTAGTTGAAAACAACACGTAAATTAACTTTTTATTGGACTTTTAAATCGTTACGTGGCCAAATTAAAAGAAAAATTAGAATAGAATCCGAAATTGAAGAGAATTAACCCTGGACACAGTGGAATATATAAACAATAGACAAATTTTTACTAATCTAGAAGAGGAAACTTTAGCCAGTTTATTTTTTAACAAAAGGTTTAATTATTTGCTCCTTCTCATGATTTGACTCTTACTGGTACATGAGTCAACTTACCCCGGGTATATGGTCTACCTACCCCGGGCCAGGGGTAGATTGACTAAGATTTAATATTTTATAAAATGCATTAAATCATCACTATTATACTAAACTAAGAACTAAATATTACATATTTTTATTAGGTTAATAGATTTTATATCAATTAATATGCTTTTCTTGTCTATATACATTAAAACACAAAAAATATGAATTATTCAGTAAAAAACTAGTCAACCATCCCCGGTCTCTGCCTTACTCGTAATTATAAAACAGAGAAAAGAGAAAAACTTTGTTTCATCTTTGCATTGTTATATTCTTTTATTATATTTCTGTGACATTTTTTCCAACGAAAATTTAACTCAATAAATATTAATTTTTGTACAAACTTCTGTCTTACTCTTGTTGGATTTGATCCTATTTTGTACTTGATGAACCCTAACATATTTGGCATAGTCTATTGTTTATCTAATTAGTGTTGTCTTGGTTTGTTTTAGGTGTATTACTATATCGTAGACTCTCCTCGTAACGAAGGCAAAGATTTCTTCGAAATCAATCAACAGACTGGAGAAATATTTACCAAAGTGGTTTTCGATAGAGAAAAGCAAGGCGCGTACGCATTGGAAGTGGAAGCTCGTGATGGTGCACCATCAGCTCGACCGAACAGTGACAACCAGCCTAATTCAGGTTAGTTGCATGCATTTTTTTTTTTCTTTTATTGGTTCATACAAATGTTAAATGTACTCTAACAAATTTTCTAGTACGACTATTTATCTAAATTGGTTTCGCATATACTTATAAATTAATTATTTAATTAATTAATGGTCGAAGGCGTTACTTGTGGAAACTCCACAATCAAATAAAGGAAACGAAATTAATTTTCAAAAATGTATATTAACTGTTCACAACAATTGTTTCACCATGACATTAGCTTCTACAGGTGAAGATATCCTAATTAAAATTATTACAAAATTAACATAAATACGAAAAGTTTACAAATTTTAAATTTAATAATGAATAACTATTTACATCGATTTGATCATTTAGTAAAATATTTAATTTATTATAGCTATTCA